>NC_041396.2:297384821-297684821 GCF_900747795.2 Erpetoichthys calabaricus | reverse complement strand
CCTGAGGGCAGTGTCGGTGATGCCAAGGTCAGAGGGGGTGACAAGTAGTTATGGGTAATACCGCACATTTTCTTTTTGATCCGATATCAGGTGATAGTGAGGTCAGTACTGCTGATACCAGTACTGATGCAGCTAGAGTGTTGTTTTGCAAGAATGCTCAATCTTCTGTAACAATCTTATACAGTATTTCTGTACATCAAAATGTCACATTTAAAGACTTTGCATTAGTAGACTATTACATATACAGTAGTGCCAAAACATGGCGACAAGTAGACCTACTCGAGCGGAGGCAGGCGCGTGATTGAGGAGGGCCCCGCCCACAGCCTCTCTCTCGGATTACCGGGAATAAATCATTACCACGAGCGAACTATGATACATGATACCGCAAAGAGAGAACTCGCAAAATCAACTGGAATGTTCAAGCAAATTATTGGAAAAAATCCGATCTAAATCCGTTAAGTAGTTCTCTCGTGAAAAGCGGACAGACAGACGGAGGTTGGATTTTATATATCTAGAGATGTTTAGTTCTTACAAACAATCTGTGAAACAACAAGAAGTGTAAGAGGTGTCTAAAATATTTTCAGTTAAGTGGAGCTTCACCAAATCCTGATAACATGCATTATGTTGTATGTTTCCTGTTGTGTTCCTGTTAATATTCCCCTACTAGTCATTTAGCCCGTTACAATAACGGGCGCTAGAACAGTAGTGCATAAACATTAGTAGGAACACTCTATATTAAATGGCAAGGGACTTTGACCTCATTCTTTTTGTTGGTCTTATTTTTCTTTCTTTCAGCCTTTCTTTTGTTGAGGTTTACTTGCTGAGCTGACCGTTCATCGTGGGCTGCCGCCGTGTATTGTGTGTCTTTAATTTTCTGCGACAGTAATACTGTCTTGTACGTCCGCTGGCTTGTACGTCTGTAATATACCTTTAATTTTCTCTGGCGGTAATACAGGCGTGCGCGTCGGTAATATGCCTTTAATCTCCTCTGACAGTAATACTGGCTTGTATGTGGCTGTAATATGCGTCACTGTATTGTGTATCTTTAATTTCCTCTCGCAGTAATACTGCTTTGTATTTCCGTAAAACGCCTCTAACTTTCTCTGACAGTAATATCGCGCATCGCACCTTGCCCTGCGCATGCGCACTTCACCAGAAGACACACACGGACACCTGGACGCACGAAGGGATTTTATTAAAGAGGGTTCCGTTTATTACGTTAATGTTACGTCATCAGCGTGAGCCTCTCCCAGTGTTCGTTGTGTTACTGTGAGAGGAGGAGGAGAAATTGCAGCGTTGTAACAGTCATTTCATTTCAGCCTGTTAATAAAAAAGGAATCCGTACTGGTTGCATCCTCCTTCGTGGAGGTTTATACGGAACGTACAAATCATTAATCACAGAAGCTTCGAGTGTTAACTGGTATAAGGCCAGCGCGCAGCAGTGGAGACCGGTTACACAAGCGTTAGGCCAGGTTTATACGACGCGACGCGTGCTCCAGCAGACGCTCCTGCTACTCAAGTGTTTTACTGTTCATACTTTCACCCGTACTTTACGTAAATCTGGAGGAATCCAGCAGGTGGCAGTGCGAGATATTATCACGGTGATAACAGGTTCGACTGCAATTGCTTGGAAGACCCATTAAATTCCGTTGACACCTTACCCAATATCTCTGATAAGGATGTTTAATGATTAAATCGATCAATCCAGGGATGTGTCCATTCCAGCAAGCATTGGGCATGAGGCTAAAACAATCCCTGGACGGGGCATTAGCTTATTGCAAGGTGAATACAAGCACACACATAAACAGGCGTCATTTCAGTGTCACCAAATCTGCATATCTTTGGAGGAAACCGGAGCCGTCTGTGGAAACCCAGCAGGAAAACATGTAAACTCCAGGCAGGGAATACCAGCGACGTGACTCCCTGCAAGACAGCAGTGCTACCGCTCCGCCACCGTGTCACCCCATGTGTGTAATTATAAACAGTATTCATTATTTAAACGAAATTAACGACTTATCTGTAAAATGTAACATACATACTTTAATGCATTTCATCATGAAAGTGATATCAAGTATAACTCTTAAGGATTATAAACGTACAGAGACCTGAAATATCATACATTTAATGTGTTCTGTGTGGCGATCTATTGCTGTTTGCCGCTGCTGTCAGGTCAGAAGGAAACCCCAGAAAAAAAAACGGCACAGAAGTCGGTATGTGAGACTTTTAAAATGTATTGTGTCGTTATGATGGAAGGGGAATATGCGACACTTGAATATAAAAGCACCACGAATGCATCTGTATGTGGGCATTTTGCTTCACCACATTCATCAAACATTGAAGCACGCACATCGAACTTGGAGGATCTGTATAGCGGCTTTCTGTCACACATACATAATAAACAGAGACTCTGACGTCACATCCCAACTTTTATCACACTGCGACCCCCCATAACCCCCCCAATCCCCGCTCCCCCACAACCGACTTTTTGCTGGTACTGCAACTCGCGCACGCCTCGCGTTCATTTCTGAGGACCTGCTCAGAGGACGCGTCAAATGAACGCTGGGAACGCGCGGCAGCCATGATGCGTGCGCGTCCGCGTTCTGAGCGTAAAGTATAAACGAGCCCTAAAATTCTTTCTTGACAAAAAAACGTAAAGAGAGTTGCTTTTTTGTCCCAAAAGTTACATTTTCATTTTTTACATGTAAAACGTGCTAAACACGAAAAGTATGCAGTCAGAAGCGTAAAAAGTATAATAACGCTGCAAATCCTGAGCGCGCGTCATTTTCAGATTTATCAGACACACTTTCGGTTTAACGGTCCGTTTCAATTTCACTGCCTGAAGACAGATTCACGTCAACATCACTGCTGATGAGAGGCACCTCGGCATCACTGCTTGTATCACAGACAAGAGCGTGCAATACTTGGACCGCTGAAAAAAAAGGAGTTCTTACAAGATGCCATTATTATGAGGCACACGCCTGCAGGGAAGAGGAGAAGATGCGGCTATACCGTTGCCCGGGTAACACTCAGGAGTACTTCTTTTCGCATTGGTTTTACATCCCCAGTGACCCTCGTGTCAAATGCTAGGGAATGGGATTTAAAGATAATATTGAGTAATATTTTTTATTTCTTTATACAAAATGGACATAATAAATATATTAACTTTTAAAATGTGTTTAAGTGTGTCCGTTCATTAAGCTGTAAACGTATATTTCTCCCTAAAACAGACATTAATTATTTTCTATTCAAACAATTATAACAACCGTACATCAGATTCCAATACTAACATTGCCCAGGTACTTATGGAAGGCTACTTTGAGAGTAGACTGAAGCCTGAGTGTCTGTGCACCGTTCTGGTCGCCTCCATGCACTCTAAAAACTACTGTTTTGGGCCAACAAAAAAAATTAACGCAACGCTCTGCATCAAGCTTTTTAAGTTACTATAACTTCTGGTTAAAATTACGTAGAACCAACCCATAACATTGAGTAACTGGAAAAGGTTTTTCCTTCAGATCTTAAATTGCTTTTAAGCACCATCAGCTTAAAAAATTATAGGATACACGGAACTTTTTAAATTCACTGCACAGAAAAATTAAGTTGTCCCAACTAATTTATGTTACATTTTTAAATACTGTTTTAAGTTCTACGTACTTAATTATTAATATATTTTAAAGTTGTGATGGTGTAAAAAAAGTTGGTGTAATTAATGTTTTCAGCCTATAATTTTCAGCTTTATCAAGTTTAATTATTTATTAAATTATTAAAACTACAGCCACTTAAAGAATGAAAATGTTGCAAAATTTACTTTATTGGAAATATGTTGCATTTTTATATTTTTCAACAAATAGCCATACTACAGCAGCAAAAATATAGGCCTCAATGTAATATTCAACTGTCAAATTTGTCAAACCTGACTTCTATTGCAGAATGCAAAAACATTTTGAAAAATACAGCAACCTCACTATGAAAATACCAAGTGCTTACAAAGATCATGAGGTACGAACACACAACAGCACCTACTCTCATCTAAGAACATTCTTGGACAAAAGAGCAACATTCTTTGAACACAGTATTACAAAACCATAATGAACATGTTTTCAACAGCACAATCAACAAAAATTTAAAACAAAACCTGAGAATGTTTACAATTGAAACAGCTGTTTATGGATTAAATAATAACATGGGTTTTAAAAAAAAAATGGCAGTGGTTTGAAATAAAAGTGTTCTTAGAAAATGCTGTACTTGAGATTCATTACATTCCCACTGGTTTTTAGTCCATCAAGTTCAAGGAACAGTTTCTGGAATACTTCATATGTACATTTTAGATCCTTGGGATAGCTCAGATTCAGAGCGTATATTAAATCCATGAGCAAAGCACAGCACCTTGGGACATCAGTACCATCCAGGATTTTGGCTCCCTCGATCATGATGGTTCCAGTGTTTGGATTCTGGTCTTTGATGATGGTAATGTTCAATAGTTGCTTGTCAAGGTTTGCTTCAAACTCTTAAATAATCTGGCAGAACAAATGCAAAAGTATATTAAGAGGTTTAGTAAAACAGAATTGTGTTATTACTGCTGACGTTATTTTAACCATTCCAACACACAACCATACACATCTACTTGCATGGCTCAACATGAGCAGTGAGTAGCATTGCCATCACACAGTAGCTATGGAGACAAATTTAACTCACTTTTTTTGTTTGTTGGGGTCAAAAGTGCCACTATGAAGTATTACAAGAGCACAAAAGCTTACTAGAATCTTCATAGTGGCAAAGTTTGTCAGGTATTAATCCACCAAAAAGAAAAGATGGTGTTTGGCAGTCTAATAAGAAACCTGAATATGTTTGCACTAAGCATTAAGTCAATACACTCAATTTTTTTTCTCATTTACAAATGGGACAATGGTTAGATCCATTGCCAGGATTTAGCAAAATGCTGTTGTGGTTATTTCTATTATTTAAAGAAGCCTTCTTGCATATATTGTGTTATCCTCTAGCATTATAATGTGTCATTCTTTAGGAAAGTGAGAATGTTTCAACTATTTGTGATGTCAAATTGTGCCACAATAGAACTTACTTTCAACTTTCAATTTTTTGGTTGAGGTCTACAGAGAAAAATTTCCTTTTGTAAAATGTCATGTCTTACTTTAGGCGTATCACAGTGAAAGGTATCAAAACAACAAAAAGTTTAAAAATACCACTTTATAAGTGAAACAGGTTTTTAGTAACAATTACAGCCGTCTATAGCAGGTTTTTGCCTGGAATATTAAAGTGTAGATTCCACGGTGATAAATTACTTACAATAAACTCCTTGAAGAGGTCCTGTTCCTTTTCTCCAAGGTAGACAACCAGGCAACGAATGGCCACCTCTCTCCGTACTTCAATTGTATTGTTCTAATTGAGTAAAAAGAGAAAAAAAGAATAAAATTAAATTCCAATATGACTAATCCAAAAGGGTGACAAGTCAGCAAGCTTAATTTCAAAGACGAGTCTGATTAGTTCTCATACCTCTAGAAGCTGATTCTTAATGTGCCTAATCCTCAATCCTGATGTTCCTCCCCTCGATGAGACAACATCCATTAATTTCGTCAAAACAGGCAATGGTCAAATGGTCAAACAGAAAGAGCTCTATCCAATTCAACCTTTAAGACCAAGACAAACTTGGACAAAATTTATAATATTGCACTGATTCCATCCCCCCTACAGATTTTATAAGCAAAGGAACACTTTACAATCCACTTGAGGCAAATCACACACATATGATGATAGTGGTGAGTTTAACATACATCCTGATTAAAATAGCTACTTTGAATAATTGCAAAAAAAGGCAGAAAAATGAAAATAACACAGCAATTTTAAGAAAAATGGCTGTACAGCTTCGGAGTATACTTAAACTTGAAAACTGGAAAATAAGTAAAGTCAAAGAAAGATAATTACAATTAATGAAGTATCTTCTCAAAATGGCATCAAGCTTACATGCAGTAAGGCAACATTGCATCTAAAATCCTTAACCAACATAGAAACGCACGTGAGAAATCATTAGCGGCCCGAACAAAAAAAAGTAATGTTGAGAAAATATGGTAAGATGGACGGCACTAAATTTCACTAGAGCTATTCAATTGGTTATGCAAAATAAGTAAATTATATGTTAGAGCAATAGTTATTATCTTGAAATTGCTCGTCTATCACGTAGCTTTTACCTGTTCATCTGCCTAATGTTAGACAGCCATCACGTTATCCTGCCTGAATCCGTAGCTTAACCTCTACAGACGTAAAGCAACTTTACTAGTCCTGTCAGCATTGCGCAAATAAAAACGCAGGATTATTGAAGGAGAAATGAAGTACTATTCACCTTTGACAGCAATTAAAAAAGCTGCTCTATCACTCACCGTAGTTGTTTGTTTCACTTGCAATATGGCGTTACGATCTTGTCACAGCATGTTAAGTGGGAGGAGTTTTGTGCCCACTCATGAAACAGAGAAATTAAGTAGCAATAACGTTAGATTAGGTTAGACGAACTTGAATTTTGTTTTTCAATAAATGAAAAAAGGATTTTGAGTTTAGATTACTTACAAGTCTAAGCTAAAATATGTACTAATATAATTCTTTCACGTCAACACATTAAATAATGTTTTCAAATTAAAATGTTTAATAAAATCATTGAAGTTGAATTTTTAACCTAATAGAATGCATTTGATTAAGTGGTGGTTAGAGGTTCCTTGAATTGCTTTTTACAGTGTGGTAAACTCCTCATGTTCGGCCACGAGACTAAATTTCATGTGTTTTACCAGGTTTTTTGGTGTTGCCGCTACTTACGGTCTTCTGTGAGGTATCATTTTGCTTTATTATTGCTCACTCAGTGGGTTAAAATAACTCTAACAAACGGAGCCGTAGCGTGGGTGGTTCGAACTGTACACCTGCACAAGATGCCGATCGACAACTTGGTCGTTTGGGGTTAAAAAGAAAAAAAAAAATAATCCATCCATCCATTTTCCAACCCGCTGAATCCGAACACAGGGTCACGGGGGTCTGCTGGAACCAATCCCAGCCAACACAGGGCACAAGTCAGGAACCAATCGCCGGGCAGGGTGCCAACCCACCGCAGGACACACAAACACACCAAGCACACACTAGGGCCAATTTAGAATAATAATAATAATTCATTACATTTATATAGCGCTTTTCTCAGTACTCAAAGCGCTATCCACACAGGGAGGAACCGGGAAGCGAACCCACAATCTTCCACAGTCTCCTTACTGCAAAGCAGCAGCACTACCACTGCGCCACCTGTGAGGGCCAATCCAATCGCCAATCCACCTAACCAGCATGTCTTTGTCTTTGGACTGTGGGAGGAAACCGGAGCGCCCGGAGGAAACCCACGCAGACATGGGGAAAACATTCCAACTCCACGCAGGGAGGACCCGGGAAGCGCACCCAGGTCTCCCAACTGCGAGGCAGCAGCGCTACCCACTGCGCCACCGTGCCAACAGCTTGCACATTGAAATGTGTTTATATTGTTTTTTTTTACAATCAAAGCCGAATTATTGGAAATGAAAGTGCAGTTCTAAGTAAAATGACAATGAGAATGACGCACAACACGCCCACTAATATGTAAATGCACAACTGAGCGGTGCGCGCCTTTATTGTCGGAAACGCGAAGCACAACCAGTCATTATGCTCTCGTTGTCATCGTCGATCTACTCGTTATCTCTACGTTCTCGGTGTGTTTCTACAGTTTTTTTTTTATATTTTTTATGTTAATAAACAATTTTGCTTTGCGCCCCTTCCCCCACCACATATAACTACGTGTGGGGGAAGGGGAATATGCGTATATTTATTGACGGATTTTGATTAAACTTGATATCTGAATTCCAAATATGATCCATCCATCCATTATCCAACCCACTATATCCTAACTACAGGGTCACGGGAGCCAATCCCAGCCAACACAGGGCGCAAGGCTGGAAACAAACCCCGGCGGCTAGGGCGCCAGCCCACCGCGTGGCGCACACCCACACAAAATACAATTTAGAATCGCCACTGCACCGAAACTCCATGTTTTTGGACTGTGGGAGGAAACCGGAGTACCCGGTGGAAACTCACGTAGACACGGGGAGAATATGCAAACTCCACGCAGGGAGAAGCGAACTCGGGTCTCCTAACTGCGAGTCAGCAGCGCTACCCACTGTGCCACCCTGCAAATATGATCCTTTGAAGCGAATTAGATTTTGGTCAAGCCTGACAGGGCGCAAAACTTTCCACCGTTATACAAGGCCAAATTTTGTTCTGTCCAGAATCTTTATTTTTTTTATTTACTAGAGAACTCTGTCCCTGCTCGCTTCGCTCACCAACCCCCGGGCAGGCGCTGCACGCTGCCCACTTCGCGGATCTGCCGCTCGCGTATGGGGAAGCGGATGTACAATTTAAACAGATTGTTATTTTCATGGGAATTGTTACATATGCATAATAGAACAAATTATTTTACATTACACTGAGTAATTAACCATAGTAAAAAATAGCAAAATATAATAAATTGAAAGAAAATTATGTTTCATGTTGCGTTATATGTATTCGTTGCGCTATACGTTTTCATTCTGTTTGGCTTTGAAATGAACACGCAAATAAACTTACACTTTTACTGAAATTGGCTCCAGCAGACCCCCGTGACCCTGTGTTAGGATATAACGGGTTGATAAACGACTGACTTTTACTGGAAAACTTCATTAAAAACAATATTTGGAATTAACTTCTCGTCAATATCGTATTGAATTTTGATTCCGTGTTTGGACTTTCATCGTGACCACGCAACATATAACTGAGCGTGAGTGAATTTCGTTTCTTTCTCTCTAATAAATAAACCGACTCTTTCAAATGTTTGTCCTTGTGATTTGTTAATTGTCTTTGCAAAAGCTATTCTAACAGGAAACTGTAAACATTTTAATATAAATGGCATATCAAGATCTCCTTTGGTGTCTAATGTTATCCCCTGATGATGTACTTCATTATCTTTCTTGTCGCTTGTTAAAATTTTACACGTCATAATTGTTTGACCAATTTTGAATACAACTAATCTTGTCTTATTGCACAGTCCATCACTCAGATATTAATTACGCAATAACATTACGATACGTCCTTCTTTCAACAGTAATTCGCTGGTGGAAGACCGCACGGTGTTAACGGTTGTAGATTTTCTTTGTTATATTTGTAAGTTGATGTTTCTTACACACCATCACCACCAACTGTTTCAGCTTAGTCTATTGATACGCATTTAACCAATCTGCCGTTTAACCGATCGACAATTTTCGCGTCAATTCGTTTCACTTGCTCGTTTCTCGGTGCTTGGATGGCCCGTGTACTCATTTCTTCTGTTGATAACCCTTCAAGACGAAATTCTTCAATAAGGTCTGGACATAATAAGTCTTCTTTATTGGGAACTTAAAGTGAGGAAAACGTAAAAATTTATAAGAGCCGAGAGAGCAGGAACTGCAGTGTCTGACCAAAGCATTCACACGAATGAGAGGTGAGAGGACTGCGGGCGTGGGGCCGTTAACCGTAAATGGTTCAGAGGAGGGAGGGACTTGAAAAAAAATCTCTTGGCAATAGTCTCGTCTCATCTCAAGATCTTCTTTTATAATAAAGAGATACATATTGTGTTAATGTTATCCGTTCATTATATATCCTGCTTCGGCTCTTCGGTCTGTCGCACCTCCACTGGTGCCCAGTGGCGTAGCTAGGGGCGGGCAGAGGGGGCGGTCCGCCCCGGGCGGCACATTTTTGGGGGCGGCATTATTGGCCAAAAGGCTCCGAACACTTCACGTGTAAGCAGCAGGGTTCGGAAAAGTATCACTCATGAATGAAAAAGTCAAATTCTCTGATTTTCATCCACAAATGCTTCAAAAATCATTGTCCTACTTTGTCGAAGTATCCTACCGTAGTTTATTTATGGAAATGTTAACATTTCTCAATTTATTCAATATGCATCATTTAATGCCCGAAAGAGACACAGCCTGATGCAAAGATTTCACAAGACGGCCATTACTCGTGCATGGATACAATGGGCTGTCACACATGCAAAATATACAACTTATAAAATGTTGACAGTAAATACCTATGTAGTAAACTGTAATAAATGCATTAATGTAAGGCTAAGAAAAGCATACATATTACTGAAATAACACTTACCTCAAACTTCAACACTAGGTAGAAAAGTTGCGTAATTTTGGTCTGCGCATGCGTAGTATCAGTGAGTAGATCATTTCGATGGGCAGGATGTTTCGTTAGAACACCGGCATCAGACACGGCAGTTGATATTTATGAGGCAATAACAAAAATAAACAGAAACATTACACTGATAAGAATTTCTAGGAAGATAAACAACTAATTCACAATGTATAATTTCGTTTCGTTAACAATTCGGTTCTGGTTTTCGCAGCGTAATTATATTAAACTAATAATCAGAACACGGCTTATCAGTGCGTCTGTGCTATATTCTTGTCTAGCTGATGCTTATAAACAATTTTATGTGAAAAAATATTGCTGTTTCTCTATATATAAATATATGCAAAATGTATCTTAATTTTTCTCCATACGTCATTTTAATTTTCTATTTAAATAGGTTAACATATTCAGATACGTTGGAGGGCGGCAAATTGAAGCCCCGCCCCAAGTGGCGCGAACTCCAGCTACGCCACTGCTGGTGCCGTTAGGTCAGCTGCAGGGTCCTCAGCTGGAAACCGCCGCTCACGGATGTGTGTCTCCCCGCCACCCCCTACAGCTGCCTCAGGGTGCTGACCCCCATTCAATGTCCTTCCTCCGCAGCCAAAGCCAGTAGCTCCCTTTTCTCCGTTTCCTCTCCCAGCGCATTTATGGCTTTCCTCAAGCTCGAGCCCGCCACTCCCATACTGTATAACAATTGGACTGGTGCTTTTGTATTGTAGAGTATTGTAATTTGTTTATGTAAATAAATAAAATTCAAAAAATAATATTTTTTTGTGAATACATTTGTTTTATCCATTTTGATTGAAGAAGGGGGCTTATTTTCCCTTTCGGCACCAGGTGTAGTTCTGCCAGGCTACGGCTCCGAACGTAATGCCATTGCCTCACATACACAGCACGGCTTTGGCTTGTGGACCTCAGCACCGCCAGTGTGAATGCAGGGCGACGATCAACGCATAAGGAAAAGCATCAGCTCCTGTTTTACAAAGTATGACACGTTTAATTTAATCTTGTTCTCACCATCAAACCCGCTTTTTAAAAATCATTTCTAATAAACTTTGCATATTGCTGAAAATGTGTAATATTGATACTTTGAATGTGAACATCGATGTTTAAATTAAAAGGTTAGGATCGGAAGCATCGATACTTTAGTATCGATCCGCCCATCCCTCATGACAAGGAAGATCTGGTGGTTGACCACGTCAAAGGCGGAGAGCAGAGCTGGCAGAATGAGGACAGATGATGACATGTTGGTAGCTCTCGCCAGCCATAACGCGTTGTCAACAGCAAGTAGAGCCATCTTGGTAGAATATCTCGTCTTGAAGCCCGACTGAGTGAGGGTCAAGCAGTCTGTTCTTAGCGTTGGTCGAATGACCAGTCTGATCGATGACACTTGTACCAGTTTAAAGTTTGGTTATAATGGTAAATAAGAGGTGGGAGCCTCGGTGACACCAATGAGTTAACCCTCCACGCACCAGCTGACCCCACCAGCGACACTGTAAGCCGAGACGGCTGTTACCGGCTACTTTGGTAACATTACGCGCTCCGCCTGTTAAAAATGCATGCCGGCTTTCAGAGCAAAACGGAACTCTATTGTTAATAAAGGGGCGGCGTGGCTCAAGAGCCCCCACAGAGGATGGAGTGAAGGGTGTGTCAGGAGTCAGGAGGACGTCGGCTCTATCTGATATGGGAGACAGGTGACCGTTTAGTTAAATATTAAACAATTAGCATTAAAAGTGGAAACTGGGCTGTGAGTGTCATCAACAGCATGACAGGTCCAGTCCTTCACCAATATTCAAAACGTGTTACCTACCAACAATGACCATTCCCCTTTTAACAACCGTCGGAAAAATGGATTTAGCACTTTGGGCAACGCTGGTTGGTAGTTAACCCTGAAAAGTACCGCTGGCTTCTTCAGAGGCAGTCCAGACCCTCCACCTTCTTCATCAGCTGCGCCTCGACTCCACAGGGGGTCTTCTGCTGCTCCGCTTGCTCCCAGCTGCTTTCTCCTCATGCCAGTGCATACACAGCATCAACCTCACATCATCCTGCTCACCAGGGTCAGAGGAAACCTGTCTGCCATACTCAGACCCAAGGTCAGGGGCCAACACAAGGCCAACCGGGGGGTCCACACACCCAGACCGATGAACCTTAGCGACAGGGGCCTGTGGCCAAAGTGCTCTATCTGTGACAAAGGTGCTTTTATGGTGGGCTTCTCCAAGTAGCCCCTTCTGACAATACTCCTCTACCTGAAGGACACTTACCTCTCAGGTTTGGGAAAAGGCGCTTCAATATATAGATTGTACCTGTGCTACCTACACAGCACCACACAACAGTATGGAGGAATAATTCAAATAAAATGAAAAAGATAATTAAGCATGCAAATAAATGTATAGTGAAACCTAAAAATAAATTTAAAATATACAAATTTTTAAGCATAAATAATTTATTGTTTCACAAAATGCTTTTTGTTGCTGATTTCTTTACTTGTCACAGTATCTGTCATAAGATAGCTGATAGAATCATTTGAAAATATTTGATATCTTGAGTGCATCCCCGTAAAGCCTTCTCCTCAGACTCTGTCCTCATTTGTGAGGCACCTTTCTTGCCTCCTGTCTGGTTTAATGCTTTCCATCTTTGAAGATGACTCTCAGGGTGCCTCCTATATGCCTTCAGTCTTCCTCATGTGTCTCATACTTGCACTTCTGCATTCAGTCACGTCACCGAAGATAAATTGACCAATCAGATTTCTCTGATGGACACACAGACCTTAGTGTTTTATTAGATTATATAATAGATATATAGATGTGAAAGGCACTATATAATAGATAGATAGAACTGAAAGGCACTATATACTATATAATAAATAGATAGATAGATAGAACTGAAAGGCACTATATACTATATAATAAATAGATAGATAGATAGAACTGAAAGGCACTATTAGATAGATAGATAGATAGATAGATAGATAGATAGATAGATAGATAGATAGATAGATAGATAGATAGATAGATAGATAGATAGATATGAAAGGCACTATCTATCTATCTATCTATTATATAGTACCTTTTATATCTATCTCTATATCTATCTATCTATCTATTATATAGTACCTTTTATATCTATCTATCTATCTATCTATCTATCTATCTATCTATCTATCTATCTATCTATCTATCTATCTATCATATAGTGCCTTTCAGTTCTATCTATCTATCTATCTATCTATCTATCTATCTATCTATCTATCTATCATATAGTGCCTTTCATATCTATCTATCTATCTATCATATAGTGCCTTTCAGTTCTATCTATCTATCTATCTATCATATAATGCCTTTCATATCTATCTATCTATCTATCTATCTATCTATCTATCTATCTATCTATCTATCTATCTATCTATCTATCTATCTATCTATCTATCTATCATATAATGCCTTTCATATCTATCTATCTATCTATCTATCTATCTATCTATCTATCTATCTATCTATCTATCTATCTATCTATCTATCTATAGTACCTTTTATATCTATCTATCTATCTATCTATCTATCTATCTATCTATCTATCTATCTATCTTGTATATAGTGCCTTTCAGTTCTATCTATCTATCTATCTATCTATCTATCTATCTATCTATCTATCTATCTATCTATCTATCATATAGTGCCTTTCATATCTATCTATCTATCTATCTATCTATCTATCTATCTATCTATCTATCTATCTATCTATCTATCTTGTATATAGTGCCTTTCAGTTCTATCTATCTATCTATCTATCTATCTATCTATCTATCTATCTATCTATCTATCTATCTATCTATCTATCTATCTATCTATCATATAGTGCCTTTCATATCTATCTATCTATCTATCTATCTATCTATCTATCTATCTTGTATATAGTGCCTTTCAGTTCTATCTATCTATCTATCTATCTATCTATCTATCTATCTATCTATCTATCTATCTATCTATCTAGCTATCTATCTATCTATCGACAGTAAGTAAAGGGGAGCACTAGAGATTCATTTAGTGTGCACAGGGGGCAGTAGAGAGCAGTTCAGAATGGAAGTGAGCAGTGAGGTGCAGTTCAGTATGTGGACACTAGAGAGACACGTTTAGTATGAAGGTGGCGCTAGAGAGCAGTTCTTTCTGCAGGTGGGCAAGAGACTGCAGCTAAGTATGGGGAGCACTAGAGACACATTATGTGGTTCTAACAAGCAGAATAATGTCTGTCATTCCTAAACAGCTCATAGGGATATTTTTGGTAAACCCTTTGAATTAACACTGAAAGCCTACACTTCAATCATGTGATGATTTTTTTATTTCAAATTCACTTTGGTGGCATACAGAGCCAAACTGATCACCGTTGTGTTTTACTGTCCAAGTACTTAAGTACATGACTGTACTTTGCATTGGCTACAAATTCCCACCTGTGTCTGGACCACCGCTCCTGTCTGACTTGACATGCTGACGTCATTTTTTTTTATTTAATTCTAACTTCAGCCCTTTGGCTGCCTGCCTCCTTTCTCACCCGCTTCGATGCCCAAAGAAAGAAGATCTGATAGAGTGATAAAGAGGGGTGTGAGGTTTATATATGAAGGTGATGAGCAGAGGGCTACTCTCATTTGTAAAGAGAACATGGTGGTGGTTGTTGTTTGTTAAGATATTCTGACCCACCCTGGTTATTGAAAGAGTTATGTCTGGCCCTCAGTAGATTGGAGTTTGACACCCGTGTTCTTCTAGATCATGCTCCTTCATTCACATGGGTGCGTAGAAATGAAACTCCCTTGACCCTGCATTGTGCCCCCCCCCAAAGTCTCAAATCTTCCCGCTTAACAGACTCCATGAGCAGACCCTCCAGGTGGTCCTCCCACTCATTTCCTTTTCCTTTCTTTTATCTAACAGAGCCAGGCTGAGGCCCACTATAAAGGAAATCGGCATGCACGACGGGTCAAAGGGATCGAGACCTCCAAATGCCGTCCAAAGGATGCCGAGAAGCCCAAGTCTACTACCTCTTCCTCCACCTCAAACCCTGTGAAAAGTCACCCAAGCAGCAAGATGGACCCAGTCCGACCAGGTATGTCCTTCAGAATTATCTTCTAATGGCCTCCGCTGGCTAACATGGGGTTGTAGGTGGGTGGGTTGCCGTTACACGTTAGGATGTGTTGACGTGAAATTAATTGGTATGCACAGTTAAGACCTGGGGGGGCTCTACAATAAAGTTCTTAATCAATGGCACTTAAGGATATTTAAGAGATTATGAAACTGTTGCAGGAATAAGGACCAGAGCAGTATGTACAAGTAAGATAGGGAAGGTCAGGCCTGGGGGACAAGAGACCCTTATAGTGTGCATAGGGGGCAGTAGAGAGCAGTTCAGAATGGAAGGAAGCAGTGGAGTGCAGTTCACTACAGGGACACTAGAGAGACATGTTTAGTTTGAAGGTGGCACCAGAGAGCACTTCTCTATGACAGTGGGCAAGAAATCACAATTCAGTAGGGGGCACTAGAGAGACATTTAATATAAAGAGCACTTCACTATCAAGGTGGGCAAAAGAGTGCAGCTAAGCCTGGGGAGGATTAGACGCACATTTAATATGAGTGTGGCGCTAAGTATGGGGAGCACTAGAGATTCTTGAAGGTGGCGCTAGAGAGCAGCTTAAGATGAAGTCAACTCATAGAAAGCAGTTCAGTACAGGGAGCACTAAAGAGACATTTTTAGTATAAAGGTGGCGCCAGAGAGCACTTCTCTATGAAGGTGGCCATAAGACTTTAGCCAAGTATGGGGATCAGTAAAGATTCATTTAGTTAACACAGGGGGCAGTAGAGAGCAGTTCAGAATGGAAAGGAGCAAGAACGTGCAGTTCAGTACAGGAGCACTAGAGTGGCACATTTAGTATGAAGGTGGCGCTAGAGAGCAGTTCTTCCTGAAGGTGGGCAAGAGACTGCAGCAAAGTATGGGGAGCGCTAGAAACACATTATGTGGTACTAACAAGCAGCACAAGATGAAGGAAGCCAACAGAATGCAGTTTGGTACAGGGACACTACAAAGACACGTTTAGTATGAAGGTGGCACTACACAGTAATTCACTATGAAGGCAGGCAAGACAGCACAATTCAGTAGGGGGCACCAGAGAGACATTTTATACAAAGAGCGGTTCATTATCAAGGTGGGCAAAAGAGTGCAGCTAAGTATGGGGAGGACTAAATACACATTTAATATGAAGATGGCGTTAAAGAGCAGTTCACAATGAAGGCAGCCATAAGACTTTAGCTACGTACAAGGCGGCTCTGCCCCCTGCTCGCTTCGCTTGCCTACCCCCGGCGTTGGGTATCCTGAAATACATTAGTCGAGCTCATTCGTTTTGGAGCTGTGCCCGCTTTGCCCGCGGCATTTCAGATGCGCGTTGTAGGCGCCTGCGTTCATTGATTTTATCCAGGCGGGCTCGTGTTTGTATATCCGTCAGTCGAGCTCGTTCGTTTTGAACCCGTGCCAGCTGTGCTTCCACAGTTTCAGACGCGCATTGTAGGCGCCTGCGTTCATTGATCTTATCTAGGTGGGCTCGTGTTTGTATTGTTGAGATGTATTGTGTTTGAATTCGGTGTAAAGCGTTCAGCGGTTTGTACAATCCCAAGCAGCACATTATTCCTAACTTCACCCCGCAGTAGTGCCACTCACAATATGGCGGTGACGTCTGCGCCTTCCGTACTATCATTGTGGACCTGTGGGGCCGCCGTAGCCTCTTCCATTTGAATCTGGGCTGCAGCGCAGAATCCTCTTTTTTGTATGGCTGTGTCGTTAGTCGTTAGCTATGGGCGCGTTGTTGCTTCATTTCTCATTCACGACAGTTGAGCTCTTTCGTTTTTGGGCCGTGACTCCTTCGTTCACGGTGGATACGACTTCGCGTGCGGTTTATGAGACGCGCGCCTGTGCAGTATGTCTCATGGTCCCATCGCCGTGTACCTGCGTCCATGCCATCCGGTTTACCATTCTCGGTTAGCAATATGAATAGGGAGCAGTGGAGATACATTTAGTAAACAGAGGGGGCAGTAGAGAGCAGTTCAGAATGGAAGGGAGCAAGAGAGTGCAGTTCAGTTTGGGGACACTAGAGAGACACTTTTAGTATGAAGGTGGCGCTAGAGAGCAGTGTACAGTTCTATGAAGGCAGGCAAGAGACTGCAGCTAAGTATGGGGAGGACTAGACACACGTTTAATGGGAAGGTGATGTTAAAGAGCAGTTCACAATGAAGGCGGCCATAAGACTTTAGCTAAGTATGATGGAGCACTAGAGATTAATTTAGTGTACACAGGGGGCAGTAGAGAGACACATTTAGTATGAAGGTGGCACTAGAGAACGGTTCTCTATGAAGATGGGCAATTCAGTAGAGGGCACTACAGAGACACGTGATATAAAGAGCAGCTTACTATCAAGGTGGACAATTGACTGCAGCTAAGCCTCGGGAGGATTAGACACACATTTAATATGAAGGAGGCGCTGAAGAGCAGCTGTCCATGAAGTAAACATGAGACTGCACCTAAGAGTTTGGAGCAGTAGACACACATTTCGTATGACGGTGGCACTAGAGAGGAGCTCAAGATGAAGGGAGCCAAAAGAGTGCAGTTCAGTGCGGGGACACTAGAGAGACACATTTAGCATGAAGGTGGCGCTAGAGAGCAGTTCTCTAGGAAGGTGGCCATAAGACTTTAGCTAAGTCCAGGGAGCACTGGTGATTCTTTTCATATGATGGTGGTGCTAGAGTGCAGTTTAAGATGAAGTGATTTAATAGAAAGCAGTTCAGTACAGGGAGCACTAGAGAGTCGTATTTAGTATAAAGGTGGCGCTAGAGAGCAGTTATCTATGAAGATGTACAACAGACTTTAGCTAAGTATGAGGAGGACTAGAGACCCATGTAGTATACAGAGGGGGCACTAGAGAGCAGTTCAGAATGGAAGGGAGCAGTGGGGTGCAGTTCAGTATGGGGACACTACAGAGACACGTTTAGTATGAAGGTGGCGCTAGAGAGCAGTGTGCTATGAAGGCGGGCAGGAGAGCACAGTTCAGTAGTGGGCACTAGACACTCATGTATTAGAAAGAGCAGTTTACTATAAAGGTGGGCAAGAGGCTGCCGCTACATATGGGGAGCATTAGACACATATTTATCATGAAGGTGGCACTATAAAGCTGCTCAGGGTGGAGGGAGCCAATAGAATGCAGTTCAGTAAAATCTAAACACACATGTCTAATATGAAGGAGGCGCTAGAGAGCAGTTCAGTATGAAGTTGAGTTAGAGGATGCACTTCAGAATAGAGACACTAAAAATAAAAAATAATAAATCCTTACATTTTTTTAGCGCTTTTCTCACCACTCAAAGTACTTCCACAAATGTGAAGGTGACGCTAATATGCAGTTTAAAATGATGGAGGGGCCGCAGAGTACAGTTAAGTACTGAAGGAGGCACTGGAGTGTCATTTCATATGATGGTGGCGCTAGAGAGCAGTTTTAGGTGGAGAGGGCCATTAGAACGCAGTTCAGTCAGGATGGCACTAGGAACTCATTTAATGTAAAGGTGGCGCTAGAGAGCAGTTCTCTGTAAAGGTGGGCAAAACACATCAGCTAAATAAGGGGAGCACTAGGGACTCCTTTTAGCATTAAGGTTGTGCTAGACAGCAGTTTAAGACAAAGGGGGATCAATAGAATGCAGTAAGGAGGGCAGTAGAGGCACACGTGAAAGAGCAGTTGGGTAAGAGGATGGAGTCCAGTATGAGGGCACTAGAGAAACATTTAGTACGAAGGTGGCACAAGAGTGCAGTTTTAAAGAGGAGGTTGGCAACAGAACAGAATTAAGTAAGGCACCACTTAGTAGATGGGGGGGGGGGCACTAGAATATTGATCACTGCAGGATAGATAGATAGATAGATAGATAGATAGATAGATAGATAGATAGATAGATAGATAGATAGATAGATAGATAGATAGATAGATAGATAGATAGATAAGTGAAAGGCACTATAAGATAGATAGATAGATAGATAGATAGATAGATAGATAGATAGATAGATAGATAGATAGATAGATAAGTGAAAGGCACTATAAGACAGATAGATAGATTGATTAGAATGAGGGTGTAAGTACAGTCTAATATGGGGGGGGCAGCACAGATCCATTTAGTAGAAAAGGGGCAACCTGATGGTCACCAAATATAATAAAATACAAGGAGCACTAGAGTATAGTCCAGTATGGGGGGGCACCACATCATAATTCAGTACATTGTTTTATTAAAGAGCCATTAGATACCCATTCAATATCTAGGGGGCACTAAAATACTTTTCAGTATGGGGGGCCACTAGAGGTCCATAGAAGATAACTGGGAGTGTACATACAGTTTTAAATGGAGGGGGACAACACAGACCTGATTAGTAGAAGAGGGACAACTAATGGTCACTTAATATATAAAGTAATATGAAAGGGTGCATCAGGAGGGTAGGGGGACAACAAATCATAATTCGGTCCAAGGTTTTACTTCAAGGAGAAAGGGGGCACCAGAGCATTACTCAGTAGATAGGGGGCACTACAACATGTTTCACTACAGGGGAGCAACAGCGGCCCAGGTAAGCAGAGAGCTGAGGAGACTTCGTGCCACCAAAGCAGCGGGTCCAGATGGAGTATCGCCACGACTGCTGAAGGCCTGTGCGTCGGAGCTGGGGGGTCCTCTACAGCGCATCTTCAACCTGAGCCTGGAACAGGGGAGAGTCCCGAGGCTTTGGAAAAAATCTTGCATCACCACAGTCAGTCACAAAGATATCACGTCCTGTTGAGCTGAATGACTTCCGGCCTGTCGCTCTGACATCACATGTGATGAAGACCATGGAGCGGCTGCTGCTTCACCACCTGAGGCCACAGGTCCGCCACGCCCTCGACCCTCTGCAGTTCGCATACCAGGAGAAGATGGGAGCGGAGGATGCCATCATCTATATGCTACACCGATCCCTCTCCCACTTGGACAGAGGCAGTGGTGCTGTAAGAATTATGTTTCTGGACTTCTCTAGCACCTTCAACACCATCCAACCTCTGCTCCTTAGGGACAAGCTGACAGAGATATGAGTAGATTCATACCTCGTGGCAAGGATCATGGACTATCTTACAGACAGACCTCAGTATGTGCGTCTCAGGAACTGCAGGTCTGACATTGTGGTCAGCAGCACAGGAGCGCCACAGGGGACTGTACTTTCTCCGGTCCTGTTCAGCCTATATACATCGGACTTCCAATACAACTCGGAGTCCTGCCATGTGCAAACGTTCACTGATGACACTGCTATCGTGGGCTGCATCAGGAGTGGGCAAGAGGAGGAGTATAGGGACCTAATCAATGACTTTGTTAAATGGTGCGACTCAAACCACCTACAACTGAACACCAGCAAAACCAAGGAGCTGGTGGTGGATTTTAGGAGGCCCAGGCCCCTCATGGACCCCGTGATCATCAAAGGTGACTGTGTGCAGATGGTGCAGACCTATAAATACCTGGGAGTGCAGCTGGATGATAAATTGGACTGGACTGTCAATACTGATGCTCTGTGTAAGAGAGGCTGGCGTCCTTCAACATCTGCAATAAGATGCTGCAGATGTTCTATCAGATGGTTGTGGTGAGCACCCTCTTCTACGCGGTGGTGTGCTGGGGAGGCAGCATAAAGAAGAGGGACACCTCGCACCTGGACAAACTGGTGAGGAAGGCAGGCTTTATTGTAGGCATGGAGCTGGACAGTTTGACATCTGTGGCAGAGCGACGGGCGCTGAGCAGACTCCTGTCAATCATGGAGAATCCACTGCATCCACTGAACAGTATCATCTCCAGACAGAGGAGCAGCTTCAGCGACAGACTGCTGTCACCATCCTGCTCCACTGACAGACTGAGGAGATCGTTCTTCCCCCAAACTATGAGACACTGTGACCCTTGGGGGGGGGGGAGGGAGGGAGGGAGTATCTATCTATCTATCTATCTATCTATCTATCTATCTATCTATCTATCTATCTATCTATCTATCTAGTATATAGTGCCTTTCAGTTCTATCTATCTATCTATCTATCTATCTATCTATCTATCTATCTATCTATCTATCTATCTATCTATCTATCTATCTATCTATCTATCTAACAGAGAATAGAATAGAATATAACAGGTGATTGGGGGGGCTAATAAAAAACCTAACGATCATGAAACACTATATAATAACATGAAAGGGGCAGTCGAGTACAGTTCAGTATGAGGGGGCACCAAATCACAAATCAGAACATTGTTTAACTACAAAGAGCTAATGATGCCCATTTAGTATGAAAGGGGGTATCAGAGCACCACACAGGAGGTAAGGGGGTGCTGCAATGCTGTTCAGTACAGGGGTCCTCTAGAGATCCAAACAATCTCACATTTTGTGAGTACAGTTTAATAAGAAGGGGGGCAACTGTCATGTTTCAGCCTGTATTTTCCCCCGGCCCGTTGTTCACAGTTGTGTTTCATGTCTGTATTGTTTCATTTTTTTATTATTTATTTGTATTAATGTTTTTTTTTCTCTTATTATGTATTTTTTTCTGTGTGTATTGTTTGTTGGGTGAAGGGGCGTGGTCTAGGTAATCTCCCTTGTGTTTTGTGGGTGTCTGTCTCTCCAGGGGGTGGTGTCACCTGCCAATCACCACCAGGTAACGCCCCTTTTCCCCATTTAAGGGCGGGCCTCCTGTAGTTCCCGGCGGGACTTTGAAGGCGCTTGTTGTGTTTCCTTGTGTTTCTTTTGTTTTGCTGTTGATTTGCGATTTTCTGGATTTTGAACCTTTGCTCCATTTTCCATCTCACCTCTGGATTTCATATTCGGACTGTGCTTACTGATATTTTTTGGACCTCTGCTCTGTTTCGACCACCAACTTTGAATTTTTTGCTGTGTCTGCCTCGCCTCTTCAGGCATCTCCATTGTGCTCTTTTGGAGCTTTGGGGGCTTTACTTCTCTAAACCTGCCTTTTGGCTATCTAGTCAGGGTATTTGACAG
The DNA here is from genome assembly GCF_900747795.2 of Erpetoichthys calabaricus. Classification (NCBI taxonomy): domain Eukaryota; kingdom Metazoa; phylum Chordata; class Cladistia; order Polypteriformes; family Polypteridae; genus Erpetoichthys; species Erpetoichthys calabaricus. The sequence goes on along the minus strand of NC_041396.2, from coordinate 297,662,561 downwards.
TGTTTTCCCCCTTCTGAAGGGCAACGTTTGAAAGTGTTTTGGCAGCTGTGCTTTCGGGACTCCCCAGATCACGACAGCAACTTGATAATCCATCCATCCATTTTCCAACCTGCTGAATCCGAACACAGGGTCACGGGGGTCTGCCCAGAGGAAACCCACGCAGACACGGGGAGAACATGCAAACTCCACGCAGGGAGGTCCCGGGAAGCGAACCCAGGTCTCCCAACTGTGAGACAGCAGCGCTACCACTGCACCACTGTGCCGCCCGCAACTTGATAATCACTAAAGATAATTATATTGGAGGGGTTATTGAGTATAATTCAGTATGGTGGGATGCACCAAAGCCCAAGAAAGGGGGTGTTAGAGTAGTAAAATACACCACGGGGGGGGGGGGCAACAATAGGTTTGAGTGTGGAGGGAAGCCAAAAGACAATTCAATACCAGTGGGCTCATTAGTTATAATAATAGTGTTGGGATTCAGTTCTGTACAGAAGGACCACTTCAGTATCATTATAGGGGGTACGAGAGTATAACTCTGTATGGTGAGTGCTGGGGCATGATGAAGATTGAGGGGGGGGGTAGTCGGGGGGATAATTCTTGCTGTTTGATATTCAGGAAGGCATCAGAAGCAAGTCATGGTGCTCCGTCCATCCACCTTTTATACCTTCCTATGCAATTAAGAGTCAATGGGGGGGGGGGGGGCTGGCAAGCTCAGCCTCTCCTGGCATCGTCTTCAATTGGCATTGCCTGGTCCTCTCAGCTCGGAGGGTCTTCAGGCCAGGTGATTCTTTGGATAGAGACACAGGGAGAACATGCAGACTCCACACAGATGGTAAACCAGCACACTGATTCATTGTGAAAGCCAGGCACTTGAGCATGCCCAGTTCTTGACGGGCACTGGACATTTTTTTTCGATATCCCTACATAGAGGGGGCACCAGATTAGAGTTCACTACAGTGAGGAGGACTGACGTGTAATTCAATATTGGGACACTTTATGAAAGGGGGGGGGGGGGGGGGTGGTCATTAGATTGCAGTCCGGCGTGAGTACAGCTGATTACAGGGTAGGCCACACTCCGCCGCGGGCCGCGCACTTGGCAGCTCCGCCGCATGTTTTTAGCTCCAAGGCCGGGGGGGCGCACAAATCCCACGCTTCTTTCCTGCAGCTGACTGGATGCGAGCCGCCCCGCTCTATGAGGCACAGCTGTCGGAAATATGTGACTCCTCTTCCAAAAGGGTGGCCGCAGCCTGCCCTCTGGGTGTTTGCTTGATTTCCATGCCACCGGGGTCCGCTCCGCTGCTGGCTTCGGTGGGCTCCTGTTTCTGCTTTTCTTTTCTTTGATCCCTTGGGGGCCGCATAGAGTTCGGGTTCACTACTCAAACGGACGTCGATACAAGGTGAGCCTTGGGGTTCAAGTCGGGCTGTGCAAACCCTGGAGGGTGGAGGGGGTCCGGTGGTGGTGGGGGGGGGGGGGCAGAACAGAATAGCAGGTCTGTAAAATCAACAGGGGTGGGGTGTGGCTGCAAACGGCAATGGCAGTGCCTGGGAGTTGGTCAATGGGGGGGGGGGGGGGGGGCGCCACTGAGTACTTAGGAGAAAAAATGAGAAAAAGAAGCCCCGCCCTTTCATTTGAAGAATCGGTGTGGATCAGGACCCCCCCACGGTGACTAGAAATGTTGGGGGAAACAACTTTAGAGAGACGCAAAGACACGAAAACACGTTGCTGTTTGCTCATTCCGTGTTAATCTACTCGGTGATTGGCACACTGGCGAGTACGTTAAATATTTAAAAAAGGGAACCAATGTGACCCCCTCAGCCCACACCCCCCCAACAGCTAATGAAGTGCATAACCAATGCGGTCAGACTGACTGTGGAGGACAGTCAAAATAACATCTAAAAAACAACAACAACAAAAAAGTCAGAAAGTTGCCAAATCCACACCCCTGTAACTAAGGCGGGCAGAAACATCAGCTGCCAGTCCCTGCTGTGTATGTGTGTGTGTGTGTGTCTGTGGGTATTTACATGTTTTGTGACCAGTAAGGGGCGCTTTGGTCCCACAAACCTCAGACACAACTACACAGACACGAGACTTGGGTTCAAACAAAACCTTTATGTCCAAAGATGTCTTCCAGGGCTTTGTGAATCCCCTCACTAATTCCTCATTCCCTCCTCCTCGTCCACCTCTTTCTGGCTCTGACTCCTTGAGTATGGTGGGGCAGGACCTGGGAACACTTCCAGTGTCAGAATGTTACACCTTAAAACTCGGGAGACCCTCATGGCTGTGCGTCCAGGGGTCCGTGACGACAAGGGGTCTGTTTTAGCTAAACCCCCCACCCAACACACACACACACCACCACCACCACCCACTCAATGAAACATCTGATTATCCACAGGTCAGAGTGACCTCCCTGCTCAACGAATGGAACGACTGGGTATTCACACGCCAAAATGACCATGGGGGGCCGAGTCTGGCAAATCAGGAGTGAAAAATACCGCACTGCATGAAACAGCCCACGGCCCACCCACTGCATTTTCAAAAGTACAGTCAGCTCTCTGTTAAGAGGTTAAGTCAACCCTGGGGCCTGTGGGGGTCTTAACCCTCCCTTGTTGGTTGTACCCTCTGGCAGCCCCTAAGGAATCCAACATGGATGCATCCCTGAACTACAGTTCCCAGATAGCCCTGAAGGAGTCCAAACTGGTCACATGCCACCTAGAGTACCAGGGGAACAGACACTCTTGAGGGGCAGCCCAGGTGAGATGGGGAGCAGCACCCACCCTGGTTGGGATGCTGATCTGTCCTGACTGCCCATCCATAACAGTGGCATCCCTGTTGGGTAAAGCAACACCTTTCATTTGGGCCAGGGTGCCAGTCTATCCATATCTATCACTATAAATACTTTGGAGTGGGGCAAGTCCAGAAATAGTTGGAGTGCCAACTGGGCAAAACCCCATTTAGTTTGAACAAAAAAAAAAAAAAAGATCAAAACAAAAACTTCCACGTGATGGCCCTACAATTGTCAGTTTGATACCTTCAAAGTCACTCTGGTGATGTCCTTAAGGGTTTCTCAGCACTGTGGGGAAAGAAGGAGATAACAGTATTAGCAATAGCGCCCCCTAGCGTCCTGGCAAGTTATTACACACCTTGACAGAGCCAGTGAGGAGGTCCTCTGATGTTCAGCCATGACAACAGAAAAAATATGAGCAGGTAGATGAAAGGCACTACATGATAGATAGATAGATAGATAGATAGATAGATAGATAGATAGATAGATAGATAGATAGATAGATAGATAGATAGATAGATAGATGAAAGGCACTATATAGATAGATAGATAGATAGATAGATAGATAGATAGATAGATAGATAGATAGATAGATAGATAGTGCTTCTATCTATCTATCTATCTATATAGTGCCTTTCATTAGTCTATCTATCTATCTATTATATAGTGCCTGTCATATCTATCTATCTATCTATCTATCTATCTATCTATCTATCTATCTATCTATATAGTGCCTTTCATCTATCTATCTATATATCTATCTATCTATCTATCTATCTATTATATAGTGCCTGTCATATCTATCTATCTATCTATCTATCTATCTATCTATCTATCTATCTATCTATATAGTGCCTTTCATCTATCTATCTATCTATCTATCTATCTATCTATCTATCTATCTATCTATCTATCTATCTATCTATCTATTATATAGTGCCTGTCATATCTATCTATCTATCTATCTATCTATCTATCTATCTATCTATCTATCTATCTATCTATCTATCTATCTATATAGTGCCTTTCATCTATCTATCTATCTATCTATCTATTATATAGTGCCTGTCATATCTATCTATCTATCTATCTATCTATCTATCTATCTATATAGTGCCTTTCATCTATCTATCTATTATATAGTGCCTGTCATATCTATCTATCTATCTATCTATCTATCTATCTATCTATCTATCTATCTATATAGTGCCTTTCATTTATCTATCTATTTATCTATCTATCTATATAGTGCCTTTCATCTATCTATCTATTATATAGTGCCTGTCATATCTATCTATCTATCTATCTATCTATCTATCTATCTATCTATCTATCTATCTATCTATCTATCTAGTGCCTTTCATTTATCTATCTATCTATCTATCTATCTATCTATCTATCTATCTATCTATCTATCTATCTATCTATCTATCTATCTATATAGTGCCTTTCATCTATCTATCTATTATATAGTGCCTGTCACATCTATCTATCTATCTATCTATCTATCTATCTATCTATCTATCTATCTATCTATCTATCTATCTATCTATCTATCTATCTATCTATCTATTTAACTGATAGACAGACAGACGTCAGTAGCTGGACTGTCTATACTGCCTTCCCACCATCCAGGTGTCTGTTTCTTCATATTGTCAATGCAGCACACTCCAGATACTGTAGACAGACAGTAGAAGATATTAAACCTGCACATTTTTAGATTGCATAATGCGCCTTACCATAGTGAAGACCCCCCTTCACAGAGCAGTTCCAGTGTGCCCATCAGTAAGTTGAGTGAGTGGCAGACCAGTATTGCCATTTGCCATTTTGCCACCCAGGCCTTCATTTAGGTTTGTGACAGTTGTCTGTGTGTTTTTAACTAGGGTCCCTGACAGGCGGAGTGACTCATTCAAGGGGACCCAGAGTGGTACCCTTTCCCTATTTTATGTAGCACCTTTCACATCGATGTGCTTTAATGGCCTATTTTTACAACTGGGGCTCCGGCCGTCAGGGTCACACAGGGAGGCAGACTTGTGGATCAGTCCCTGTTCTTTTATATAGCGCCTTTTTAGTTATCCAAACAATTGCTTCCGTGTGTTTACTTACATTTGCTGCACACACAGGTGAGGTGACTCAGTCCAAAAGTACTCCATGAGTCACTGCTGGGGTTTGGGGCCTGTTGTTTTATATAACGCCTTTCTTCCAAAAACACTTTAAAGGGCCAGTTTAATTGTTTCCATATTTCTATAATTTAAACCCTGCCAGGAAATATGACTCACTCAGTGCCACACAGAGAGTCACTGCATGGTGGAGAATGACGCTTGCTGTTTTATATAGCGCCTTCCAATAGTGAAGACCATTGCAAGGCCTTTTCCAGGTGCACAGCTACCATGCAGTCATGTCCACGCCTTTATAGTTGGCACCCGGGCATTGCCAGTGATTTGCCCTGTGACTACAATTGATCCTATATAGTGGCTCTCTACCAAGAATACCACTGAAAGACTGTTTACAACTGTTCTAGGATTTCTGCCTAAAATTATACAGTTGTTGCTTTATATAGCGCCTTACCATCTCATGACTCTTTCTCAAAACAACCCATATAAAATGACTTCTTTAGGGCCCCACGTCGAGTCAGTGGTGAGGACTGATCTTTATTACTTTATATAGCGCCTTTCTACAGTGAAGGCGATCACAAGGCGCTTTGCGGAGTCAGGGTGTGCTGTAATTGTTTAGAGAACACCTTCACAAAGTGAGTAACACTTTCAATGTGACTGTTTCCATAGTTCTGTAACTGGGATATATTGAGTCAGGGGTGAGGACTGGTCCTTGTTCCTTTATATAGCGCCTTTCTATAGGTGTCTATAAAGGTTCTATATAGTGTCTATCTACGAGGTCTCTTGTTGTGTACTGTAATTGTTCTTGGATTTCTATACCTGGAACATTGGGAAGCCATTTAACTTAGAGTTACACACTGTGTCAGAAATGAGAACTGGTCCTTGCTGGTTTATATAGCGCCTTTTGAGAACTGCCACAAAACCAGTCAAAATGGCCCCTTTAGGGTCACATATTCAGTCAGTGTTGGGAATTAACCTCTATATAGTGCCTTTCAATACTGAACGCCCTGGTAAGGTGCTTAACAGGTACGATTGTTTCGATATTTGTACAGCTAACACACTGCCGGGTTTTATTTGTAAGTGTTTCACACTTAGCCAGAGATGAGAGCTGACTAGTGCTGATTTATATAGCGCCTTTCCATACTGCTTAGCAGCTTCACTAGAACTGTTGCCATATGGATATAACTGGGATACATGGAGTCGTCGGTGGTGAGGAGGACTGACCTTGACTGCTTCATATAGTGCCTTTCTGTAGTAAATACTGTCACATGATGTTTTGCAGATTCAGTGTTCTTCAAGTGTTTCTAGAACTGGCACGCTGGGAGGGGAGGTAGCCTATCGGGCACAGGGTGAGGCCGTGTTGGAATTGAACCCATGATCGTGTGGCATTAAGCCCACAACCTGTCAAATGCAGAAACAGATCAACAGGTCACTTGGCTAGTAACTGTAATGAAAAAGAGAGAAGGACCGGGGACCATTGAGGTTGACACCACTAGAGGGAGATAAGATCACACTTACACAAATGAGCCACTACAGCACATGGCCTTGTGTAGGAAAACAGCCAGGGGTGGGGGGCACCTGTGCCCAGAGTGAGACTGGTGGGGAAGCAGGGTCTCCCCTTGACCCACTTAGATTGGCAGCATGCCCCACCTTCTCACGTCGAGCATGGTTAGCCTACAAAGCCCCCAATTTTGCTTGATGTGGTCACCCTTCTTCAATTAGTCAGGTGCTTATTAAAAATGGATGGGCATCCTGACATGATGAGCGCCGAGCAGAGATCCCCTTACCCTCCTGTGGGCACAGAGCTTTGAAGCCTCTGCTCACCTGACGTAACCCCCGAGGGAAACGTCAGTTCATTTCCCAGAAGGCTGTGCCGGGCCCCGTTGAGCCTGCAGGCGGGGGTGTGTGGTTACGGGGGTTTTGTTTACAGACGGCGCCCGCTGCGACTCCTTATGTTTTACATTAGCGTGTGTTTTTCATTTACATGTAACATGTTTGTTAAAAATAAATGCAGAATTGACAACAAGATGCAGAGAGCCCATCTGGCTAACGGAAGGAAGTGCTAACGGCACTAGGGGGGCGCTAGCATCAACACAGGAGTGCCAGCTGCTTCACTTACTGCATCCACTCCACACTCCACACTCTCTCTGCCAGCCTTTCCTACGTGCAGAGCAGTCTGCCAAGATGTAGTGCCAGGTGTCAACTGGCACCAGTTCTGTTCTTTTCCCATAGACAGAAGTAAACTGGAAAAAGCCTTGCTTTATGCCCCCTCTACTATGCCCCCTCCCAGCACATGTGCCCCGTGCCAGCGCCCAAGCTGGTAAACTCCAGGACAGGAATTCCAGTAAAGCTCACTTGAGTTTTTTATCAGATCAGTGCCACCATGCCCTTCACTTCTGTATAACTGCTGAACTGGCAGGGCAACAGCCTGGCATGTGGGCAAAAGAGAGTGAACGCCCACACCCATCCTGTAATTACACTGACTTGGAGTGCAGGGGGTGGGAACTGAGAGCCAGGGTTTGCCATCAGGCCAATGTGCATCTGAATTGGCATGAAAAACAGATTAACAGATTGTCTTCACCAGTCTCACTGGCGCTCAGTGGTATTCACTTCAACAGCCTCTGTGCCAATCATTGATGATGTGACTTCACCAGTCTCACTGGTGCTTATTGGCCTCAGGTTCACCAGTATAAATGCCAGTCATTGTAATGGATTTCACCAGCCTTGCTGCCTAAATGGGTGTCAGCCTTTTCAATGTCACTGGCACTTATTGATATTCTCTTCACCACTCTTGTGTGCCAATCACTGATGTGACTCCACCATTCTCACTGGCACTTATTAGTATTCACTTCACCAGCCTCAGTGCCAATTGCTGCTATGGTCTTCACCAGTCTCACCTGCACTCATTAGCCTCAGGTTCACCAGTATCAATGCCAGTCGCTGTAGTTTACTTCACCAGCCTTGCTGCCCATATGGGTGTCAGCCTTGTCAGTGCACTGGCACTTATTGATATTCCCTTCACCAGTCTCTGTGCCAATCATGGACATGATTTCATCATTCTCACTGGCACTTATTGGTATTCACATCACCAGCCTCTGTGCCAGTCAGTGATGTGGTGTTTGCCAGTCTCACCTGCGCTCATTGGCCTCAGGTTCACCAGTGTCAGTGCCTCACTGCCCATATGGGTGTCAGCCTCTCACTGGCACTCACTGGTATTCACTTCACCAGTCTCACTGATCATCACTATCAGCTTGACCCATTTCACTGCCAGTCACTAATGTTTATGCAGTCATTGCTGCTGGCACCCCCATTCTCAGTGGCCTTTGCCAGTTTTTCTGGCACTTATCTCTATCAGCATCACCACAGGAATGCCAGTCGTTTTACTAACCGCAGTCTCTCCACGTACTGAGCTGACAAGCAAGTACAGAGTCGGTTCATGCCCACCCATTTCTCTCTGCCAAGGGTTTCTGGTTTCTCTCCACATAGGCAGAAGTAGAAAGCCTAGGGCTGCTGGGAAGGACCTTGCTTATACCCCTTCTATTAGGTGCCCTTGCCACACTTGTGCCCTGTATAAAAGGTGAACCACACGTTCAGTTTAGAGCTTTTAGGTTTGAGGGACTGGCATATCCCTTGTGTCTGTGATAGTCGAGTCCTGCCTGGGCTCAGATGAACTACCACTGATGCCTTGGTACCAACCCCTACCACTCATTTCAAGAGCTAGCCTGTTACATAAACAACTTTAAAGAATGCCAGTCCATGCCAGAGTTCCAAACAAAGCCCACATGCTGCCAACCCATTCCACGACAGGCACATCATTGGCACGCATTCACTTACTCATCACACATAGCGGGCAATGGCCACCACTGATTTGGGACCTCCACGATGTGACAGAAGGGAATGGGCGAAAGGACCCAGTGGAGCCTGGCGTGAGCACAGCGGGCTAAGAAACAGGATGTGGGCGCCAAGGAATCACAACACAAGAAACCGCACTGCAGCTCTGGATTTTATAAAGAGAGTCGCAGCTGGAAAAACGGAGCGTTACGGTTCAGCGGCGGGGCAGCACAACACCAGCTTGGCATGTGGGCGCGAGAGAGCGAGCATCTACACCCACGGTTGTAATTGGGAGTGCCGGGGGGATCAGGGGGGCTCTGTCAGCCAAGTTGCACCATCAGGCCAATGTGCACGACAAATGGGAGGATGGCTTCACTAGTCTCACTGGCATTTATTGGGCTCAGTTTCACCCATCTCAGTGCCAGTCACTGATTTGGGCTTCATTAGTGTCTCTGCTGCTTATGGGTGCCAGCCTCGCCATTCTCACTGGCACTCATCAGTACTGACTTCACCAATCTCACTGCCAATCACTGATGTGCATTCACCAATCTCACATTCAGTGATAGGTGCTAGTCACTGGTGTGGCCTTTACCAGTCTTACAGGCACTTATGGGCATCACCTTTAGCAATCTCAATGCCAGTCCCTGATGTGGCTTTCACCAGTTTCAATGCCAATCACTGGTGTAAATTCACCAGATCACTTTCATACATAGGTGCCAGTCACTGATGTGGCCTTCATCAGGCTTACAGACAGTCATTGGTACAAGTTTGGGAAAGGCACTATATAAATCAGATGTATTATTATTATTCTTATTTATCATCAGCTTCACCAATCTCAATGCCAGTCACTGAACTGGGGCTTCATCACCAGGCTCACTGCCCATGAAAGAAACAAGCCTCACGAATTTGTATTAGCTTCACCAAACTCAATGCCAGTCAATGCCCAGTCTTACTACCATCTGTGGGTATCATCTTCACAAGTTTCAGTGCCAATCACTTCACCAGTCCCACTGCCACTCATTGGTACTCTCACTGCCAATCACTGATGCGCATTTTCTAGTGTCACTTTCAGTCATAGGTGCCAGTCACTTCTATGGCATTTACCAGCCTTACAGGCACTCATTGGCATCAGCTTCAGTGATCTCAGTCCCAGTCACTGAATTAGGTTTCACCAGTCTCACTGCTCCTTATTGATGCCAGCCTCACCACTCTCACTGGCACAAATTAGTATTAGCTTGACCAAACTCAATGTGGGATTCACCAGTCTTTTCGCCACTCACTGGTATCAGCTTTGCCAGTCTCTATGCCAATCACTAACATGTATTTAACAGTCACACTGACACTCACTTGTACTGACTTTATCAGTCTCAGTACGAATCACTGATATGGATTTCACCAGTCTCCCTGCACTGTATTGGTGCCAGCTTCACCACTGTCACTGGCACAAATTTTTGTCATATTTCCCAATCACTGGCTTGTGTTTAGCAGTCTTACTGCTGTTTGTTGGTACCATCTTCACAGTTTAGCCCATGCCAGTTTAGCCCCAAGCAGCTTTTACTCGCTAACACCCACGTCTCTAGCATAGGGAGCTTTGACATCGAGTTGGTCGTGATGCCAGGGCTCAGGCTGATTAATAGGGTACACCTGCCAGGCAATGTTCAGCCTCAGTCCGTCAACAACAGCCTAATAAAAATGAAAAGGGCAGAGGTGAGCCCCCTAAAATAACGAGGCCTCGGGGTCTAGTGGGAGCACTTAAAGGCTCGAGATGAAAGACATGAAGAATGGCGTAGAGAGCTGAAGAGGCGCTTCAAGACGGGACGGCGTGGACTGATGGACAGCATTGGAGCGCTCCGATCAGAAACAGATGGCGCCCTCGTGTGTTGGGAGCTCAGAAATGCAAGTCATTCGCGAACACTTTCATCAAATTGTACGTCGTCCTCGCGTGGCGCTTGGTGTTTCCGTTCTGTTGTAGCTTGATGCCTGGTAACGCAAATTCACACGGGGAGTCGATAATGGGTTTAAAGCAGCAACTGGTGACTTCATATAGCGCCTTTCACAGTAAGCCATTTTACACATGTGCTGCGGCTGTTTTCATAACACTAAAAGGAGAAGAGACTCATTCGTGTAGTCAGTGGTGGGGACCGACCCCGAAACTTTATATAGCGCCTTTCACAAACTAACACATTCATAGGCCTATCAGCTGTTAGAGATGCCACACGGGGACTGGCATCCCAGCTGGACACTAGTGGCATGGAAAGTTAAGGGAAGACGGTTTATTCAGGGTATTGTCTTCCCCAACACGCTAGATGGCAGCCCCCCCCCCCCCCCCCCCCAGGGTTACGGTAACCACCAGGGGTCTCTGCGGGTCACATAGGAAACTGTAGTTCTTTAGCCCAGTCCTGTTCAGTTCTTTGGGTGCCTCCTGGGGGGCGCTGAAGGGATTGATGTGCCTTGCAATGTGGGGTTTCGGCATCACCTGAAAGTACTCCTGAGGCACGGCCTCGGGACACCAAAAGTACCCCCGGTTTTTACATATAGAGAACTGCCCACCTCAACACAGGGAGCCAGGGGGAGGAGGAGGAGATCAAAGTTTTCTGGAGGAGCAGAGCTTAGATGACAGTGTTGCTGTGAGTGGGAATATAGTTGTGGTGTGGGAAACATCATCTTGTAAGGGTTTCACACAATAAAATCTTTTTGTTCTCTTTGGACCTTGTGTCCGAGCCTTTGTGTCAGGTCTTTGGGGAGCTGCAGTGCCCCCTAAAGACCACACAGGAAAAATGAAGCATGCAGAGTTAGAGGATAAGCTATTGGAGGGTATGGAACCTGCAACCCTGTAAGTGTATATAGTGCCTTTCATAGTGAACCTTTCTATAAGAGACCCTGTCCTGTGTATATAGTGCCTTTCATAGTGAACCCTGTAAGTGTATATAGTGCCTTTCATAGTGAACCTTTCTATAAGAGACCCTGTCCTGTGTATATAGTGCCTTTCATAGTGAACCCTGTAAGTGTATATAGTGCCTTTCATAGTGAACCTTTCTATAAGAGACCCTGTCCTGTGTATATAGTGCCTTTCATAATGAACCCTGTAAGTGTATATAGTGCCTTTCATAGTGAACCTTTCTATAAGAGACCCTGTACTGTGTATATAGTGCCTTTCATAGTGAACCCTGTAAGTGTATATAGTCCCTTTCATAGTGAACATATGTATAAGAGACCCTGTAAGTGTATATAGTGCCTTTCATGGTGAACATGTGAATAAGAGACCCTGTAAGTGTATATAGTGCCTTCCATTGTGAACATGTCCATAAGAGAGTTCAGTTGTCTTCATCGCTCTACAGTGTGAGTGCTGGCCACACATTTGACTCCCTTAGGGTCATTCAGGGGGGCATTGGTGACGTGGACTGGTGCTGACCAGACCCCTTTGAGATTCCTGTGGACTGTTAAAGACCCAGCTGGTGAGTGGAGAGAAGATGTGGCACAAAAGCTGACCGACAGGTCTCATGAAGACAAGAGGATGGCAGGGATTCCTTGAGGTTTGGGGACTGGATGTAACAAGCAGGGACGTTGTGGAAAATTTTCAGAAGTACTTAAAGAGCTTGAAGAAGGGACACATGGTGTCCTCCAGCAGGTCAGGCACCTTTGTATGGAAAGAGACTCTGGAAGTGAACAAACTGAATAGAGAAGGGACTCGCAGGACCCAGAACAGCGCCACCTAGGGACTGGAGAAGACACCCAGAAAAGATCAAGAAGCCACTGGATAAAAAATTTAAAAAATAAAACGCCAGCAGAATGTGGGCAACAGTGACACCTAGTGGCGATATGCTGGATAGCAGTCTGCACAACATAGTCAGGAGCATGGCAGAAGAGCGGGCAGGCTGTAGGCAGACAGAACCCGTGAGTACTCCTCTCTGTGCCACTCAGGGTCACGACACCTGGAGTCTAACATGTTGACCTGGGTACCATGTGGGGCTGCCAGTCTTACTGGGTGTCTCAGGATGGAAGGTGGGGGGGGTTGTTACAGTCAAAGCACTGCAAAACAGATGACGAGAGAGTCATGTCCATCAGAGTTGGCCTTGCATTTGGCTGTGTTTGTAAGCCCACTATATTGGCGCACTTTTGAAATAGGCACAGGGTGGCAGTTCATTCTAGGGCACCATGCCACCCTTACCACTGGATCAACTGTCTGTCAGTCAAGTGAGGGTTCCACCTTTGATCAGAACTTGAGTTTGCTTCCCGGTTCCTCCCTGTGTGAATAGCGCTTTGAGTACTGAGAAAAGCGCTATATAAATGTAATGAATTATTATTATTATTTTTATAACTTATATGATGAATGGCTGATTCCTATCGTTTCTGCCAACACTAGGGGGCACTGTTACGCTATGGCATGTCTAATCAGGCATTTTCATTCTTTTTCTTTTCCAAATGTTTTTTTTACAGATGACCAGCAGCCGCTCCAGAGGCAGAACGGACCTTCACTAGCCCCCCGTCCGCTTGCAATGGCCACAGGTCTACAAGACTCATCCAGCATCGCTCCTCTCCCCTTGATACCAGCATCCAGAGCAAGTGGCACCATCACAGTGCCCACACACCCACTGGTCAAAGCATCACACTCAGAATTCAATGTTGGCATCACCAACGGTACCCTCGCCCCCACCAGCTCTTCTTCTCCTGCCACCAGCCCTGAATCTGAAGAGGATAAAGCCAAGAAACTGCTCTACTGCTCCTTGTGCAAAGTGGCCGTCAACTCTCTGTCTCAGCTGGAGGCGCATAACAAGGGTAAGGGTGCCAGGCACATGCCAGTGGGCAGAGGGGACTGGGGAGTTAAAGGGACAATAGCTGGTCAGGGGGTAGAGGACAGCATGCGAATGGCGCTATATAAATAAAATGTATTATTATTATTATTATTTTTATTAGTCAGTGGACAAAGGGCAGATCACTATTAGCAGTGTGTGTGTGTGTTCTGTGACAGGCACTATATAAATAAAACGTATCATTATTATTATTATTATTTTTAATTATTTATATTATTATAATTACTCAGTGGACAAAGGAACTGGTCAATGTTAGCAGTGTGTGTGTATTCTATAAATTAAACATATTATTATTATCCATCCATCCATTTTCCAACCCGCTGAATCCGAACACAGGGTCACGGGGGTCTGCTGGAGCCAATCCCAGCCAACACAGGGCACAAGGCAGGAACCAATCCCGGGCAGGGTGCCAACCTACCGCAGGACTATTATTATTATTATGATGGGCTGGCACCCCATTCAGGGTCCATCCTGCCTTGTAACCCAAAGCCACGAAATTAGCAGCACCCGTGGACATCCATTCATCCATTTTGTGAACCTGCTTATTCAGAGAAGGGTCACAGGGCAGCTGCAGCCAAGCCCAGCAAGCATTTGTGACAAGGCAGGAAGGATCCTTGGGCAGACGTATCAGGGGCCCATTGAGGATCACCAGTCCACCTAATCTGCATGACTGTGGACTTGACACAAAGTCCTTGCAGGGAGCATCCATGACTTGAACCCTGGTCTTCTACCACTGTGCCAATCAGCTATCATTTCTGGGTTAAGTAGGTTCATGAACAATTACATCACCGTGCCTACTCATTACAATGGAACTCTAACTTGCATGTTAGTGACAGGCATACAAGATCACCAAAAAGACGCAATAAACATATAACAGCATACATGGAAGGAAACACCATCTGCACAAAATGCAGGATCTGACAGTTTCTGAGGTCCAGCTTCATGAATCCATCCTTCCAAGGAGTGCACAGCCCAATCCACCTCCATAGGTTGAGATCTGAGGACAACATTGGCCAAGAAACCACAAGAAGTTCTACTATCCTTTTCTAGGAATCATTTTGTAGTGGTGAAAAACCTCAACCATCCACTGCAGATTCCCACAGCAAGGTTCTGAATTTTTAACCACCTTTGGTGCCTTCAGAAAGATATTTGGGACCCTTTCAGTTTACTCAACTCCAGAGATGTTCGATTGGGTGCAAGTCCAGGCTCTGGCAGGGCCATGTAAGAACATTCACAGAGTCGTCCCTCTGCCACTCCTGTGTTGTCTTTGCTTGTTCTTAGGGTTACTGAACCTTTGGCCCAATCTCAGGTCCAGAGTGTTCTCAAGCAAGTTATCATTAACAAATCTCCATACATTGCTCTGTTTACATTGACCACGCCCCTTTTACCATTCTTTAAATCTTATGATTAGCCCCGCCTCAGTTTCACTATCTGTATTTATATTGACCACACCCTTCTATTTCATTACTGTATATGCTAGGCTTAGCCCCGCCTCAGTTTCTCTGTCTAACTTTGGCCATGCACCTTTAGCCATTTATATGGTCCACGCCCCTTTGCTTCTCTTTTAAACATGACCTCAACCTTGTCTCAATTTCCCTGTTTTTATTTACATTGACCACACCCCCTTTCTTTCTTTTAAAATGCTGGGCTTAGTCATACCACAGTTCCCATCTACATTTGGCTTGGCCACGCCCCCTTATATTTCTCTAAACATTAGGCTTAGCCCCACCTCTATGCCCCATCTCTATTTGTAATGGCCATACCTTTCTTTAAACACTGAGCTCAGTCACGCCTAAGTTTTCCCGGTCTACGTTTGCATTGGCTATGCACCTTTCACCATTTATATTTCTCCTTAAACATTAGGCTTAGCCTCACCTTTAATTTCCCTGTCTCTGTTTAGACTTAGCACACCCCTCTTTATGTCCTTTTTAACATCGGTCTTAGCCCTGCCACAGTTTCCCTGACTACATTTGCATTGGCTATGCATCTTTAACCATTTACACAGACCACACCCCTTTACTTTTCCTAAAAAATGAGGCATGGGCCCATCTTAATTTCCCAGTCTTCATTTATACTGACCACGCCTCTCTGTTTCTCCTTAAGCCTTAGGCTCAGCCTTGCCTCAGTTCTCTATATTTACTATTTTTACATTGACCACACCCCCTTTAAATTCTTGTTAGATGGCTGGTATTAGCCCTGCCTTACATTCCCTGACTACATTTGCATTGGCCACATATCGTTTTTCATTTACATAGACCACGCCCCCTTACTTTTGGTTAAATATAAGGCTCAGCTCTACCTCAATTTCCCTGTCTTCATTTACATTGACCACACTCTTTCACCTCTCTTAAAGCATTAGGCTCAGCCTTGCCTTGGATGTCTGTCTCTGTTTATATTGACCACACCCCCTTTATTTCTTTTTAAACACTGGTCTGCCTTTATTTACATTGACCACTCCCCTTTACCTCTCTTTAAGTATTAGGCTCAGCTGGGCATCAGTTCTGTCTCTGTTTATACTGACCACACCCCATTTAGTCTGTCTCTATTTACATAGAACATGTCCCTTTACTTTTCCTTAAAAATGAGGCATGGGCCCCCCTCAATTTCTCTGTCTTCATTTATACTGACCACTCTCCTCCACCTCTTTTTAAGCTTTAGACTCAGCCTTAAAACAGTTCCCTGTCTATATTTACATTGACCACATCCCCTTTAATTTCTTGTTAGATGGCTGGTATTAGCTCTGCCTTACATTCCCTGACTACATGTGCATTGGTCACGTATCTTTTTTTCATTTACATAGACCACGCCCCTTTACTTTTGTTTAAACATAAGGCTCAGCTCTACCTCAATTTCCCTGTCTTCATTTACATTGATCACACACCTTCACCTCTCTTTAAGCGTTAGGCTCAGCCTTGCCTTGGTTGTCTGTCTCTGTTTAAACTGACCACACCCCCTTTATTTATTTTTAAACACTGGTCTGCCTTTATTTACATTCACCACGCCCATTTACCTCTCTTTAAGCATTAGGCTCAGCCTTGTCTCAGTTCTGTCTCTGTTTATACTGACCACACCTCGTTTAGTCTGTCTCTATTTACATAGACCACGCCCCTTTACTTTTGTTTAAACATAAGGCTCAGCTCTACCTCAATTTCCCTGACTTCATTTACATTGACCACGCCCCACTGCCTCTCCTTAACCATTAGGCTCTAGCCTTACCTCTGCACTCTCTCTCTATTTACATTGACCACACCCCCTTTTACTTCTTTTTAAATGCTGGTCTTAGCCCTGCCTCAGTTCTCAGTCTCCATTCATGTTGGCTGAGCCCCCTCTAAACAGCAGGCTGAGCACACTGCCCACTGCACACAATTTCTGTGTTTGCTGACTATTGCCCATGATCTGATTAGGCATTCCCCTATTTATCTGGCTCATTGGCTCCTCCCATCTTCTAATTTTTTCCATACCCCTCTTTCCATCTTCTCTTCACCCCTTTATGCCCCCTATAAATATTCCAGTTGACCACGTCTCAATTAAACTCACTACATCGACTCTTGATCTGTTACAAAAACAGGCTTCCCCTTTTCCTCTGTTCTGCTAGCCACGCCCCCTCTATGCTCCCCATCCTTTTGGCCACACCCCTTTGGAGTCAACTTGGATTGTTCTTTATTCTCTCCCAATCTTCAGGTACCAAACACAAAACGATCCTAGAGGCCCGTAGTGGACTGGGGCCCATCAAGGCATACCCTCGGCTGGGTCCGAAATTGACCTCTGAACAGGGAGGTGGGACCCCCGACCCCAACGCTCAGGAGAGGACCTTCCACTGTGAGATCTGCAATGTCCGTGTCAATTCTGAGGTGCAGCTCAAACAGGTGAGCACATCTGGACAGGAACCTCCCCCTCAAATCCCCCCAACCCTGGTGCTCCCCATTAATGTGATGATTTTTTTTTTTTTTTTTTTAAATTTTGTGAAGCACATTTCAAGTCGCCGACATCGTGATGGCGTCGCAGGGAAACCGAATCCTCTTCTCAGTCGGCATAAGAAGCAAAGAATAGGTGATGCTACGGTGAGTCCACCTGCACTGACCCTCCCTATCATCCTACCACCCTGGATGGCATCTCGTTGTTCCAGTTCTCACTCCGTCCCCCTCTCACTCTCTTTCTCTCTCTCTCTCTCTTTCAGTCAGCACTGTCGTTCCCAAAGGACCTCCCGAAGGCTCTGGGTGCCGGACTGCTCCCCAGTCCTCTGGCTGTTGCCTCGTTGATGGCGGCCGCTGCCTCCTCTTCTCCACTGGCTCTGCGGGCTCCACCACCCCCCACCACCCACCTCCTGCAGGGACCACCCCTTACCCACACCCTCCTAAGGCCTGCCCCTGGGCCCATCCGCACGTCACATGGGCCCATCCTGTTTTCACCCTACTGATGACATCGGCAGCGGCGGCGGCGGCAGCAGCAGCAGAAGCACTTCCAAAAAAAAAAAGCACACTGTGAAACATCTCAAAAAAAAAAAAAAATAATAATAATAATAATAATAATGTATTTAAGAACAACAAGAAGAAGAGCAATGCAGGAATAAGCGAGCTTCATTCCACAGCCATTCATCGCCGAGGACACTCTACTCCCCTCCACAGCCACTGCTGCTCCCTAACACCAATAATGGCTGGGCGTGGTGGAATTTGGAGGGTGGTGAGGGGGGGGGGGGGGGGGGTGCGCACTGTAAAGTAAATAAACCGCATGCTCGCAACCACCGGAGGAAAGCCATTTATCTTCAGAAGCCGACCTCAACCTTGTGGACAATCACTGCGGGGGGCGGCCTCAGTGACCACCGAGCAGCAGAAAAGAGGAAACTGGCGAAAAAGGTCTCAGGGGCCACAAGAAATGTCCCCTTCCAAGGTTCCTGTTTTGTGACCCACATCCCATGAGTCTTCGCCTTCCCTCCTCATCAAGTCTTCTTGTGGACCCCCAAACTCCTGTAAGGAGGTGTGAAAACTCAGCAAAGGATATTTTTGTATTGGACATGATGCTGCATGTGGTGGTGAGGGGGGGGGGGGGTCAACACCCCAGACTCACTGTAAAATAGAAACCCATTTATGCACTAAAAGGACAGAAAGTAGCAGTTTGGAGCAGCCAATCGGTGACTGATGTTCTCCGATAACCAAGTGGCTCA
The DNA here is from genome assembly GCF_900747795.2 of Erpetoichthys calabaricus. Lineage (NCBI taxonomy): Eukaryota > Metazoa > Chordata > Cladistia > Polypteriformes > Polypteridae > Erpetoichthys > Erpetoichthys calabaricus. The sequence continues at coordinate 297,643,861 of NC_041396.2, read as the reverse complement.
TCAGCAATACAACAACACACACCATTCACTTTAAGAGATCTTAACTCCATAGGTACACAGGAGGCTGGCAGAGGGTCAGCCACCGGGTTAGGGACAGGCGCATCATGACAAATCAATGACTAGAAGTCAAGTGGGTGGCTTGAAGGTGCCAACGAGAACAGTTCACACCTAGCAGGGACACCTTGGACCCCCACTTCTTCCCCATTTCCATTTTTCCTGTCCACTGTGAATACAACTGAACTGGCTACACGGTAGAGGAGACACCAGAGGAGGAGACAAATATATGTTGGAATCATCAAGTCAAAGAGAACCTGCATGGACTGTATGAGCCACAAGACCACAGTTGTGGTGAAGGTCATTCTTACAGGTCACATCTCGGTCGCATAGGAGAAGAAACAAATCACAACCGTGTTGAGTAATGCTGGGAGAAACTCTAACCAGAAGTAGATTCCCTCATAGAACCATAGGAGGAAACACTTCAGAGTTAACAGCACCGACAAATCGGCTTCATCAAAGAAATTGGAAATGTTTCCAGGAAGTTCTTCACTGGGGACAACTGAAGTGGAAACAGCCAGTGGGGCACAGAAGAAGGAAAGCATTTCCCACCTAATCCTGTGTCACACAAAACAGGCACGGAGAAATGACTTGGGAAAATGGAAGTGGAAGCAGCTAGAGGGAAACAAAACAGGCACAGAGAAATGACTTGGGAAAATGGAAGTGGAGGCAGCTAGAGGGAAACGGAACAAGAAATGTACCTCAGTTACTCCGGAGTCATACCAAAACAGATGGGAAAGGACTTGGGGGGAAATGAAATGGAAGCAGAACAAAGAAATGGCATCCCAGTTAATCCAGAGTCGCAGCAGCTATAAGGAGACAGAAACAGGAAATGACTTGCTAAAAGTGAAGTGGAACCAACTAGTGGGAAGAAGAATGAGAAATGCATCCCAGTTAATCCTGAGTCACACCAAAGAAGAAAAGGGGAAATGATTTGGAAAAACTGAAGTGGAAACAACTAGAGATTAAAAAAAGCAAGAAATGTATCCCAGTTAATCCTGAGTCACACCAAAATGGAATGGGAAAATGGGAAATGACTTGGGACAACTGAAGTGGAAACTGTTATAGAGAAACGGTGGATGAAATATGGCCCAGTGAATCTGGAGTCACACCACTTGTGAAGAGTCCAGAAATGGGAAATCACGTCCAAGTGAATGCACATCAGGAAAATAGGGAAAGGGACGTACAGTTGAACCTCATTCACGTGAGGAGAAGCAAGACGATGCCTGTCCCAGGAACCTGTTTATCATCCCACATATTCAGGAAACTCTTCCTAGTTACAAGTCTTCAGATAAGCTGGGAGGAAACAGGAAATAGCAAAATGAAAATAGTGACTTAGTCTGCATGGAGCAACATGGGAGAGAGGAAACACTTCCTAGTTCCTTCATATACCAAACAAACTGAGCAATTTAGGAAAGTAAATGAGCCCCAGCTAGACATTATTGAATGCCAGGAAACAAGAGAGGAAGCACTTCCCAGTTACACATCAGTCAGATCCTCTAAAAACAGGAATGGACTCCCATTTATAAATCTGTTGTTAAAAAAAAACAACAGGAAATGTAGGAAATGTGTTAGGAAGCGTTTCCCACTTTTGACATCTTCAGCCTAGCTGCGGAAGATAACTGAAAAAATTAAATCGAAGGGGCTCAGGAATTGCTTCCCAGTTGGTCTTCAGTCCCTCCAGCTTTAAGGAGACAAGAAATGGGGAATGAATTCCAACATACGCACGTCAAGAAAACTGAGAAAGAGAAATATTTTACAGCTGTGCCTCAGTCATATACGGAAAAGGATAGGGCATACAGTATGTCCCAGGTACATACATACCTACATTCCACCTGCTGTGGAAACTATTCCAAGTTACAAGTGAGCAGATCGGCTAAAGGGAAATATGAAATAGCTAAATCCAAAAGAAAGGCCAAATGAACAGGAAAAAAAGAGTCCTACACATACTGGATTTAATCCACATTTAACGAAACAGGAGAGGAAACTCCCAGCTCCCTCTTATTCTAAAAAAAAATTGAAAGAAAGAAAATAAATCTCACTTACAAATTAGTAAATATGACTACAGAGAAAAGAAGAGAGGAAACACTTCCCAGTTACCCCACAAATAAATGAAGTACCCCATCATTTAGGAAAAATGTAAAAGACAGAAGTGAAAAACGCTAACTAGTGGGAAGCAGAAGAAGAAATGCATACCAGTTAAATCCTGCACCAAACCAGGAAACAAGAAACCGGAAGTGACTTCCAGGTGTTTGCCCTTCAGGGAAACCGGGAATGGAAACACATTACAGTTTAGGGAAAGAGGAGAGGGCACATGTCCTGAGAAGAACTCAAGGAAGCTCTTCCATAGCTACAAGTCAGCAGATCAGCTCCTTGGAAATGCCAACAGAAAAGGGAAATGAAGAAGGAAACGATTTCCACAAAAATGTGACTTGGCTTACATATAATAACATAACATAGGAGGGAGAAACACTTCCCAGCACCCAAACTGAAGGAGCCAGGGAAGAAAATAAGTTTCAGCAAGACATTAAGGAGCATGAGGAGAGAAGACGGGAAGCCCTTCCTGGTTACACTTCTGTCAGGAAAAGAGGAATAAACTCACATTAACAAATTTTTTTGGTAAAAAACTCTTGCCACTCTGGAAGTCATTAGTATGACTATGGAAGATAACTGGAGAAAAATGCATTGAAGGGGAAAAAGGAAATGCTTCCCCATTAGTCTTACATCCCACCAGCTGTAAGGAGACAAGAAGTGGGAAGTGACTTCCCAGAAAGAGTTGTGCCTCATTCGTGTAGGAAATAAGGCAAAGGCATATGTGCTGGATGCATTTCCATCATCCCACCTATTGAAGAAACTCTTCTCAGCTCCAAGTCAGCAGATCAGGAAATGGACAAGAGCTCGATCCAAATGAAAAGGAAAAGCAAGAAGAAAAGGATCTCTACTCAGACATGATTTACACCCGATATAGCAACAGAGGAGTGGAAACTGTCACAATACGGACTCTATGAACGTGTGACACACTTGACAGCTTCATCTTGTTCTAAACAAAACGATGGAACCAGGAAAGGAAATGAGTCCCAGCTAGACATTAGTTAAAGTGACCTACAAGGAAACATGAGTGGAAATGCATCCTCAGTCAAACCATCTCGTGGAAAATAGAAAATAGAGGGTATTTACAAATCTGTTTATAAAAAAACCATAGCAGGAAATGATTTAGAAATCAGTTCCCACTTTTGTGTCCATCAGTGTGGTTATGGAAGAAAACTGGAGGAAAACACATAACAGGGGCAAAGGAAATGCACTCCTGGTTAATCTTAAATCCTTCCAGCCGTAGAGAGACAAGAAATGGGAAATGACTTCCAGATGTTTGAACTTCGTGGAAACTGGGAATGGGGAATACTTTACAGGTGTGTCTCATTCACATTGGGAAAAAGGGGAGCACACCAGTCCTGAGTACACATCCCAGCTACAAGTCAGCAGATCAGGGAAACGGGAAGTAGCTCATTCCAAAACAAAATGGAAATTGAGAAGAAAATGGGTTCTATACTAGCAACATAGCTTCCTAGCTTGTTCTTGTGGAAAACAGATTGAGAGAACCAGGAAAGGAAATAAGACCCAGCTAGACATTTGTGCATATAAGGAAACACGAGAGCAGTCAGGCCATCTCATGGAAACTAGGATACAGCTTATACTGTATTTACAAATCTGTTTTTTTTTTTTTTTTTTTTTAAAAAGCTGGCAGGAAATGTTTTAGGAAGCGTTTCCCACTTTTATCCCATTCATTGCGGTTCTCAAAGGTAACTGAAGGGAAACGCAATGAAGGAGCAAAGGAAACGCCTCCTTGTTTGTCTTCAGTCCCACCAGCTGGGAGGAGACAAGAAATGGGAAATGACTTCCAATGTTTGCACTTTGTGGAAACTGGGAATGGGAAATAGCTTAATGTTTTAGGAAGTGCTTCCCACTGTTGTGTCATTCAGTGTGGCCCTGAAAGATCACTGGAGAAAAACACATTGTAGGGCGCACAGGAAATGCTTCCCAGTTATTTCTCCGTCTCTTTGGCTATTGAGGAAAATAAGAGCTAAAACTTCGCGGTAGACTGGAGGAAGGCGGGAGGCGAGCTAGAAATTTCTAATAAGACAGACTACATCTGGAAACAAGAAGCAGAAAGTGTGAAAACAGATTACTTAGTGTTAAATTCCAGTGGAAGAGTAGCTGGGATGCAGGAGATGAATCTCTTTCAGGTCCCCATCTCAGTCTAATAAGTCCAAGGGAAAGACGGAATGCATCCCAATGACAATAAGCAAGTGGGAAATAGGTTAGGAAATATGTCCTAGTCGTAGCTCTGCCAGTTCAGTCATAGTGGAAACTGGGGAAATTGCATGGAAGCAGAGGAGGAATGGCTGCACCTTAGTCAGTTTGAATTAGAAGAAAACATTTTCCGGTTTGAGAGAAAATGGTGGGAAACAAGGAATGGGAAGAAAACACTTCCCGGTTATACCTCAGTGAATTTAACTCAGGGCAAGAGAAAAAAGGGAATTGCAGGGAGGGGGGTGGGGGAGAGTGGGAAGCAGGAAAGAAAACAACTTCCCAGCTATACTGCTGTCGATTTTATTATAGCAGAGGAAGTGACAGGAAAGAAGTCCGAAAACAACAATCTTATTACATGCCGTTTATATCATCCATCCATGCATCCATTTTCAGACCTGCTTATTCTGAGCAGGGTGGTAAGGTAGCTCATCCCAGCAAGTATCAGTCAGGAGTTACACGTGGACCAGGCACCAGTCATTCATACCAGCTTAGACAGAAAGGGTGAGGAATCCTCCATTTCAAATCATAAGGAAAACTTAATGGGAAACAGCAGAGGAGGAGCTATGAAGTGAGCGTAAAGAAGCGGTTGACACAGAGCTGCCAGTTTCTTGGGTCCCTCAGCCTAGTGGTGTATTGAGCATCTTTTGGCCTTTATCAGTTCATCTGTCCAGGGGTTCTACAAGAATGTTGTCCCATTCGGAAATGGTGGCCTGCAACAAATTTGACAGGAGAGGAAGTGGGATTTGGTGTACAGGGCTGCAAACAACATGTCAAAAATTGAAATTGTACATAGAAAGTTCTACGTACTCCAAAACCAAATTAAAAACCAGCATGGGCCAAAAATTCAAGAACAAGTCGGATATCCCAAGAAACATCATCTTCCTAATGGCCTAAAAATATTCCTGACATCCAACAGGCAATCACCCCTGGGTTCAAAATAAGTGGGAGGTAGGAAGAAGACACACACACACACCCACACACACACCCCTCGGACTGATGAGCATGTAAAAAAATACCATAGAATTGCCAGTGTGGAAAAGAGTGGGAAACACTTCCTCTCCATCAGTGAAACTGCATGGAAGAGCACAGGAAGCAGTTCCCACCCACACTTTAGTCAGTTCAACTATTGAGGGGAGATAAAGGCCACGAAAAAACTTAACAGTTGTAGCTGCATGAGGTTTACTAGGGAGAAATGGGAAACCTAAGAGGAAAGGTTAGAAACACAAAATGGGGAATGAGTTCAGTGAGTTCAGGAGGGAAGGAAGGACTCAGGGCTTGAAAGTGAAATGGAAATAGGCAAAGGTTAGGAAACTCTTCCTGGCTCCACCTCACCTATTATGACTGATAAAGGAAGATGAACCAAAGGAGGACATTTGAAAAACTCGGAGTAATCTGCAATTATGGAGACACAAGTGGAGACACTTCCTCCACAGAAGGCTCGGCTCTACAGTAATCCTCAAGCTCCACTTGTCCCCATTTTCATGTCTCCGAAGAGGATCCAGGAATCTGCTGACTACTGGCAGAAAGGTTCCAGCTAGTGTTGACAAGACTGCAGACAAGGAGAGCGCCACCTAGAGTGTGAAGGAGGGCGGGTGGGGGACAAGGGGGGCAGCTGTTGTTAGTACCACAGATGAGGACAGTGCCACCTAGAGTGTAGATTGGGGGTGGGAGATGAGGACAGCAGCTCTCGTTAGTACCACAGATGAGGACAGCGCCACCTAGAGCGTGAAGGAGGGCGGGTGGGGGACAAGGGCGGCAGCTGTTGTTAGTACCACAGATGAGGACAGCGCCACCTAGAGTGTGGATTGGGGGTGGGAGACGAGGACAGCAGCTCTTGTTAGTGCCACAGATGAGGACAGCACCACCTAGAGTGTGGAGGAGGTCAGGTGGAGGACAAGGGCGGCAGCTGTTGTTAGTACCACAGATGAGGACAGCGCCACCTAGAGTGTGGATTGGGGGTGGGAGACGAGGACAGCAGCTCTTGTTAGTGCCACAGATGAGGACAGCACCACCTAGAGTGTGGAGGAGGGCAGGTGGAGGACAAGGGCGGCAGCTGTTGTTAGTACCACAGATGAGGACAGTGCCATCTAGAGTGTGGATTGGGGGTGGGAGATGAGGACAGCACCTCTTGTTAGTGCCACCGATTTGGACAGCGCCACCTAGAGTGTGGATTGGGGGTGGGAGATTAGGACAGCAGCTCTTGTTAGTGCCACCGATGAGGACAGCACCACCTAGAGTGTGGAGTTGGGGTGGGAGATGTGGACAGCAGGTCTTGTTAGTGCCACAGATGAAGACAGCGCCACCTAGAGTTTGAAAGAGAGTAGTAAGATGAGGACGGCGATTCTCGTTTGGATTTCTCTTCACCCCTAACCCCCCCATGAATCCTCTCCACCATTCATATGCAATTCCTCTGCTGTCGACATGACAGATTACCAGTTGGGGAGGCTGCAGCAATACTGACTCCTAATGGCTACTCTCGTTATTTGCAATAAGTAAACGAATGAACAGACTCACGCATACGTCCGTCAGAACTCCAACAACGAGCCTACATTCTGACATCCTGACAAAATAATCGAGCTTCCTTCTTGACATTTGAAATCGAAATAAAAGTGTCAGAGAAAGTGGGCTTTGTCTCTGTTTTTTTTTTTTAAAGAGTGGAGCAGAAGGTGATCGTGCTGACCATCCAAAAGCTTAGAGGGGGTCTGCTGCTGCCACCTCTGCAATCCCTGACAGGACAAAGGTGACCAGCACCACCTTTGTAAGATAAGGCAAGAGAGCGCGGAGTGGATCACCTGCACAAGGTGGGTATGGGCAGCACTGGAGCCAGAATTCTGGTCAGTGAGGGTGAAACATCTCGTAAAGTGCTCTTATAGGTCACTGAGGGTGTCACATGGACAAAGAAGGCAATGGAGGCTTGGGCTCGGTGATGTTGTCACAATTCCAAAAGTGATCTCTGGGTCACTGAGAGTGTTTAGATGGACATAAATGACATGCAGGTTAATTAGAATGTCACAAGTACAAAAGTGGTCTGGAGTTACTCGGGGTAAGTGGTCCTACAGGGCACAGAGGGTGCCATATGGAAATGGCAGAGGTCACAAAGGATGCCATAAGTGGTCTAAGGGTCACAAATGTTCAGGTGGTCATGCAAGTCACTGAGGATGTCATATTGACAAACAAGATATTGGGGCATCAACAAGGGTGTCTAGGGGACATTTCAGGTCAGGTGGTCTTACAGGCCACTGAGAGTGACACATGCTGGGAGAATTGCGCAGGAGGGTGTCGCTGAGGTTGTCACAAATGGAAAAGTGGTTTAAGGGGTCAATAATGGTCAGGTGGTCTTCTGGGTCATCAAGAATGTGTCACATGCAGAAAGAAAGCAATCGGAGGATGTCACAAGTACAAAAGTGGTCTAGGGTTCAATACGTTCAAGTGGTCTTATGGGTCACTGAGTGTGCCATATAGACAAAGATGGCATTGGTAGGTCACTTAGGATGTCATAAGAACAAAAGTAGTCTAGGGCTCACTGAAGGTTATGTGGTCCTACAGGTCACTAAGGATGTTGAATGGACATGGAGGGGGTCACTAAGAATGTCACAAGTGGTCTAAAGGTTACTAAGAGTCAGGTGGTCTTCCATGTCACTTAGGGTACTGTAGGGACATGGAGTGGGGTCAATGAGGATGTCACAAGTGGTGTAAATGTCACTAAGGGTCAGGTGGTCCTACATGTCACTGAGGGTATTATATGGACTTGATGCCCCCTGGTCACTGAGGATGTTACAACTGGTGTAAAGGTCACTAAGGGTTAGGTGGTCTTCCATGTCACTGAGGGTGCTGTAGGGACATGGATGGGGTCACTAAGGATGTCACAAGTGGTCTAAAGGTTACTAAGAGTCAGGTGGTCTTCCATGTCACTTAGGGTGCTGTAGGGACATGAAGGGGGGGGTCAATGAGGATGTCACAAGTGGTGTAAAGGTCACTAAGGGTCAGGTGATCCTACATGTCACTGAGGGTGTTATATGGACTTGATGCCCCCTGGTCACTGACGATGTTACAAGTGGTGTAAAGGTCACTAAGGGTCAGGTGGTCCTACATGTCACTGAGGGTGTCATATGGACATGATGCCACCTGGTCACTGAGGATGTTACAAGTGATCTAAAGGTCACTAAGGGTCAGGTGGTCTTCCATGTCACTGAGGGTGCTGTAGAGACATAGATGGGGTCACTAAGGATGTCACAAGTGGTCTAAAGGTCACTAAGGGTCAGGTAGTCCTACATGTCACTGAGGGTATTACTGTATATGGACTTGATGCCCGCTGGTCACTGAGGATGTTACAAGTGGTGTAAAGGTCACTAAGGATCAGGTGGTCTTCCATGTCACTGAGGGTGTTGTAAAGACATGGATGGGGTCACTGAGGATGTCACAATTGGTCTAAAGGTCAAGAAGCATCAGGTGGTCTTCAATGTCACTGAGGGTGTTATATGAACATGTGGGTGTCACTGAGGATGGCACAAGTTGTCTAGAGGTCACTAAGAGTCATGTGATTCTACAGGTCACAGTGGTTGTCATAAATAGCAAAGTGGTCTTGGGGTCACTGAGGACTGGTTTAGAGGTCACTACAGGGTGGTCCAGATCTAATTATGCAATTTTCATTATGCTATAACTTAAGTTTATTACATAGAGAATTCACAGCACCTGCCCTGCACATAGAGATTTCACTTAAAATTCTTTTTATTGCCAATAGATGGCAGCACCTGTCCTGCATTCCAAAATGGCGGGGAGATGGTTGTCAATTGAACAGTTGAATAATTAGATCTGGACCATCCTGTACAGGTCAGGCATACACATTGGAAGCCAAACATACACACAGCGTGGGTCCGGGGGTTCACTGAAGGGGTCACAATTTAGTGGTCACAAAGAGTCGAGGACAGAGTCTGTCATGGTGTGAACAAAGCCATTCTGGGATCACCAAAGACACCAGTGGCAGAGAGGACCTGCCGGTCACTAAAGGGGGTCATGATCAAAAAAGTCATCTTAGATGTTCCTATGAATCAAACACAAACCTTCAAAGGGGGTCTGGGGTCACAGCTGGTCTAAGGGTCTCTGAGGGTCAGGTGTACCCCTAAGGTTAGCCCATAGCATAACGAAGGTCAAACACACATGCTGTATGATGGTGGTCACTCATGTAGCAGGAGTAACGGTCAGTGGAGCCGTCACACATAAGAGTCACTAAACTGGGCTTAGGGGGGCACCAAGGGCCAGCTCCTGAGGGTCTGTCCTGCCACTCACACACAGTATGCCAAACCCCAACAGAGAAGGGACAGTTGAGCACCAAGCTCAGGGGACATCTTTGTGACGACACACACTGCCACCGAGACCACCCAGGGTTCAGAAAGACATCACCCGAAGGCCAGAGAGCAGCGGCCACAACATTCGCTGCTTTGCTTCACCTCAGGAAATTGTTGGTGTTAGGAAAGTGTGAGGGGAAATTCTCGACTCAAACGAGACCCTTACGTCAGCCTGCCTGGACGTTACTCTGCTCTTTATGTCACAACTCCAAAAGTGTCACAAGAGCAGAGACACAAAAAAAACAAAAAAAAAACAAATGACAACAGGAAGGGTAAGGAGCCTTAAAGAGCACATGGGGCAGCAGAGCCCTCAGGCCGATTCATGACAGGTACAGCCAGGACCCCCAAAAGCCACAGCGCACTTACCCCGAAACTCAGAGGACAAACCCCCTAAAAACAAGAACAGAGACCCCCAAAAGGCACGAAAATCCAACATGAAATGTATACTTTGGTAAATGATGATGGAGTGCTTCATGTGAAAGGCACTATATAAAACATGATACAAAAAATAGATATGGACCCCCCCAAAGTCAAATAAAGGATCATTACAGCTGGATGGAATGAAAGAGGAGCTGGAAATCCTGAGTCGTCTTCCCGTCAAAGGCACTATATAAAGTAAAAAGGTTTAACACACAAAGACACCACAAACAAACTGTAACACCAGTATGGACCCCCAAAGATGAGCCGAAAACTGGGAGTCATCTGATGATGGTGATTACTTTTAAAGGCGCTATATACAGTGCATCCAGAAAGTATTCACAGTGCATCACTTTTTCCACATTTTGTTATGTCACAGCCTTATTCCAAAATGGATTAAATTCATTTTTTTCCTCAGAATTCTACACACAACACCCCATAATGACAACGTGAAAAAAGTTTACTTGAGGTTTTTGCAAATTTATTAAAAATAAAAACACTGAGAAAGCACATGTACATAAGTATTCACAGCCTTTGTCATGAAGCTCCAAATTGAGCTCAGGTCCATCCTGTTTCTCCTGATCATCCTTGAGATGTTTCTGCAGCTTCATTGGAGTCCACCTGTGGTAAACTCAGTTGACTGGACATGATTTGGAAAGGCACACACCTGTCTATATAAGGTCCCACAGTTGACAGTTCATGTCAGAGCACAAACTAAGCATGAAGTCAAAGGAATTGTCTGTAGACCTCCGAGACAGGATTGTCTCGAGGCACAAATCTGGGGAAGGTTACAGAAAAATTTCTGCTGCTTTGAAGGTCCCAATGAGCACAGTGGCCTCCATCATCCGTAACTGGAAGAAGTTCGAAACCACCAGGACTCTTCCTAGAGCTGGCCCGGCCATCTAAACTGAGCGATCGGGGGAGAAGGGCCTTAGTCAGGGAGGTGACCGAGAACCTGATGATCACTCTATCAGAGCTCCAGAGGTCCTCTGTGGAGAGAGGAGAACCTTCCAGAAGGACAACCATCTCTGCAGCAATCTACCAATCAGGCCTGTATGGTAGAGTGGCCAGACGGAAGCCATTCCTTAGTAAAAGGCACATGGCAGCCCGCCTGGAGTTTTTCAAAAGGCACCTGAAGGACTCTCAGACCGTGAGAAAGAAAATTCTCTGGTCTGATGAGACAAAGATTGAACTCTTTGGTGTGAATGCCAGGCATCACGTTTGGAGGAAACCAGGCACCGCTCATCACCAGGCCAATACCATCACTACAGTGAAGCATGATGGTGGCAGCATCATGCTGTGAGGATGGGAGACTAGTCAGGATAAAGGGAAAGATGACTGCAGCAATGTACAGAGACATCCTGGATGAAAACCTGCTCCAGAGCGCTCTTGACCTCAGACTGGGGCGACGGTTCATCTTTCAGCAGGACAACAACTCTAAGCACACAGTCAAGATATCAAAGGAGTGGCTTCAGGACAACTCTGTGAATGTCCTTGAGTGGCCCAGCCAGAGCCCAGACTTGAATCCGATTGAACATCTCTGGAGAGATCTTAAAATGGCTGTGCACCGACGCTTCCCATCCAACCTGATGGAGCTTGAGAGGTGCTGCAAAGAGGAATGGGCGAAACTGGCCAAGGATAGGTGTGCCAAGCTTGTGGCATCATATTCAACAAGACTTGAGGCTGGAATTGCTGCCAAAGGAGCATCGACAAAGTATTGAGCAAAGACTGTGAATACTTATGGACATGGGATTTCTCAGTTTTTTTATTTTTAATAAATTTGCAAAAATCTCAAGTAAACTTTTTTCATGTTGTCATTATGGGGTGTTGTGTGTAGAATTCTGAGGAAAAAAATGAATTGAATCCATTTTGGAATAAGGCTGTAGCATAACAAAAGGTGGAAAAAGTGATGCGCTGGGAATACTTTCTGGATGCACTGTATCTAACTCTATATATTTCTAGTATCAGAATGTAGTTTAAGTTAATTTGTTTTGGTTTCAATAGATGTATTTCATATTTTCGATTCTTTTTTTTTTTTTCCACATCTTCATGCCCCCCTTTTTGTTACTTTGAGCCCCCCTAGGGGGGCCCGCCCCACAGTTTCAGAACCACTGCTCTAAAGAGACACACATGAAGGATTCCAGGCTTCATCTCAGGTCTCACAAACTTCTAGCAAAACAGGAAGCAATTTCAGACCTTTAATTGTATGGCTTGTGAGTCTGCAATGTTAAGTTCTTATATCGTTAGATATATATATATGTATATATAGAGAGAGAGAGAGAGAGATTTTGACCTTTCCAAGGATATCATCCAAATGATTTGAAGCCTAAAACAGATCATTTTCAGTCTGTCACATTTGTGTTTTATTAAACCAGAGAGTGCCTGATGACTCCACAGAGGTGTACATGCAAACAAGTCAGATGTTGATCTGCTGGCTCCTTTGTGTTTTGCGTTGTGATTTGACAGCTGGCAGTTCAGTCTGGCCGGGACGTCCCTCAACTAAGAGGCGGAGCCTTTTTAGGACATTACATACCCCAGGACGCTAGATGGTAGCTCCCCTGGACAGAAATGGTTCCCAGGATTCCCGCAGGGCAGCATGGGACATGGAGTCAAGTTCTTCACCAGGGGGAGCTCACCAAGAACCCGGGGACTATTATGGTGACGCTAACCCGGAAGTACTTAGGAGTCACGAGGTCGGAAACCCGCAGTACTTCCAGGACACCTGAAGAAGGCATTTGATCCGGAGACGGAATACTTCCGGGTCAAGTACTATAAAAGGACTGTGGGAAACCCCAGCAACTGGAGCTGGAGTTGGGAGTGCGACAGAGCTGCTGGGTGGAGTGGAAGATTGGTTCATCCACCCATCCATTTTCCAACCCGCTGAATCCGAACACAGGGTCACGGGGGTCTGCTGGAGCCAATCCCAGCCAACACAGGGCACAAGGCAGGAACCAATCCCGGGCAGGGTGCCAACCCACCGCAGGACACACACAAACACACCCACACACCAAGCACACACTAGGGCCAATTTAGAATCGCCAATCCACCTAACCTGCATGTCTTTGGACTGTGGGAGGAAACCGGAGCGTCTGGAGGAAACCCACGCAGACACGGGGAGAACATGCAAACTCCACGCAGAGAGGGCCCGGGAAGCGAACCCAGGTCCTCAGATCTCCCAACTGTGAGGCAGCAGCGCTACCCACTGCACCACCGTGCTGCCCCAGATTGGTTCATTGTTATTGATTATTATAGTTGTTGTTGATTTTATTATTGAGTATAGTGGAGGTGCTTGGTGCACACTTTTGTAATAATAAAATTATTGGACTTTTATCTGGTGTTTTGGCATATTGTCTGCGGGTTTGGAGGTGCGACAGCACCCCCTACTGTCACAGCATCTTATTGCTAATAAGGAGCCATTAAAACACAGTGAATGGGGTTTGTTTATGACTGAAATAAGCGGGTCTGGCTCCATGCTCCCTCTTCTGATTTGAGAGCCTCTTGAACCCGACACCGTCGGTAATGTAACCAGACGAGCTGCGCAATGCACTATAAAAAAAAATTCTGTAAAAAAACGGTAATCTACTGGCAGCTGTGGTTGCCAGCATTGCACTGTTAAAATACAGTGGGTTACTGTTATTAAAATTAACAGCAAGATGCTGTTTTTTTTAGCTACAGCATACAAATGTTATTTAGCAGTATATAGCTGTTAATTTACATTTTAATCACAACCCAATTATTCTAAATTGCAAATGCTATTATACCCTGCATTTTATATTTGTGTAAAACAAAATAAATAAGGCCAACTTATTGTTTTAGTCCTTCTTTATTTCCATTTAACATTATATTAATTGGTCCTGCGGTGGGTTGGCACCCTGCCCGGGATTGGTTCCTGCCTTGTGCCTGTGTTGGCTGGGGTTGGCTCAGCAGACCCCCGTGACCCTGTGTTCGGATTCAGCGGGTTGGACAATGGATGGATGGATGGATTATATTAATTGTTAAGCTGTTTGTTGTGCCAAAAAATGTGAAAAATGCAAGCCATCATATTTTCGAGTGCATAAACTATGGTGCAACAAATAAGCACCCATAACATGGAGAAATACAAAGATGGCTTAAGAAAACACAATTTCGAAATGCCTCAAGTTGACATAAAATAATAAACAAGCTTCAGGGACAAAAAAAAAAAAAAACACAATATATATAAGTAAAATAAATCAACAAAAGGCTTTATCAAACACCAGTCCTTTCTGGATATAAACCACTGTAAAACAAAAAACATTTTAAATAAAGTGCCACTCAAAGTCCATCAATCTTTTTAAAAGATTTGACACGTTCAGATTGACTGTCATGGTCTTCTTTTGAACAGTTTTCCCAGTCTTTTTAGATGTCACTTTTCCTTTTGCAGCCTTGGTCCCTTTTTCCGGATTTATTCCAACAAATCATCTGAAAAATAATAAGGGAAGACTTTCTGTGATCAATGTCTTAAAACTTTAATAATAAAACAAGATTTAAAAGATTTACACAGTAGTGTAACAGCTTGTTATTTAATACATTAGCTAATGTTATGAAGTGTTACCAAACTTACAGCTTAAACCTTTAAAGACCCAGAAACTTTAACTTTACTTTTTAAAAATACTATTATTACCATATTATTGAAAGACAAAAATAAATTTACCTTTGAAGGAATTCCAGTGTGGACGCTGCTTCTTCTTGATATTGCAGGTTGAAGATAGATAGATAGATAGATAGATAGATAGATAGATAGATAGATAGATAGATAGATAGATAGATAGATAGATAGATAGATAGATAGATAGATAGATAGATAGATAGATAGATAGATAGATAGATAGATAGATACTTTATTAATCCCAATGGGAAATTCACATTCTTCAGCAGCAGCATACTGATACAATAAATAATATTAAATTAAAGAATGATAAAGTGGTAGGAGTGATCAATAAATAAAAATAGAAAAATAAAAGTAGAAAAGTACACATACACATACAGTCATACACGGAGCTGCGAAGATGTAATACAGTGAAAACAAAGCAGCAAGTCCAGAGAGAAAGGTTGGTTGCACCCCCTCGCAGATTATTCTGCCCTCCAAGCTGATCACCCATTGTTTCATCCACTGCCCTTGAGTATCACTTGGACCTTAAAGGAGTGTACAGATTAGGTTTGTAAACTATTAGCCTTGGAGAGCTAACATAGAAAAGGCAGTGAGAAAATTATGCAAGCCCTGACAAAATCATATAATATTCATATCTTCCAAGACAACAAACCTTGCAGTTTCAATATTTTAGCCAACAAGCCACTAAGGTTATGATATGCAAACTAAACAGCACAAACTCATTCAGGCATCACATAAAATATTTTCTTCAGTTTAAAAAAAGTACACTTTAATCAAACTTTTTTTATACAGTGGCCAGAATGAGGCACATAAAGATGGATGTTCTCCTAATGGTAAAAAGTTGTGCCAGCCAGCCTAGAGTGTGATCCTTGTTTAGTGAACATGCAGACATGTCATATTTCATATACTTACCAAGCAGGATCAATCGAGGAGTCACAGGTAGGTTACCAGTCTTCTCAAGGTCAGCAGGAGTGGCAGACATCTATTGGTAAAGACAAGAATTAGAAATTAACATCTCCAAAAAACATATGTGCTAATAATATTCGACAATGTACCTATTAAAACAAGAATAGCTTATCCAAATGTATACTTCTTAACTTATTTACCTTTTTGTTAATATTGACACAAAATACATTTTTCAACATTTAATATCTGTTTGTCTATACAGTGCACAGAATAAGAGTCAAAATGGAAGACTTCCAGATGCACAGTAAAAAAAAAAAAAAAAAAGATTCTTTTGGTTGTTCACTCAGTTATATGGAATTAGATTGCTGTAAGACAATAAATTATCAAAGCCCTATATATTAACTTAATGGTGCCTTCGTAGTTTCAAGGTAACCATTTTCTTGCACTGTGTAGACAAACAGAAAGTTTCTTTATTAGAATATCCTAATTTGTAGTCAAACGAGTCCTAGAAGAATGACAAAACATATTTGATTGAACCATTCCTACACATGTGTTCATAGTAAGAACTAATAATAATGTATATAAAGAAAAACTTACATTTTTTTGAAGAATAAACCCATCTTGATTCTCTGCAATGTGAGCCATTAGGAGATGAACAATGAGATGAGCTGAATCAATGGCTTCCTTCTTGGAAAGAACTGCCTTAACTTCTGAGTTAGTTGGCCTGGTTTTAAAAAACTCTACAATGCTCCTCCCACACTCTTCGACAGAAAGTTACAGATTTTTAGTCAAATGAACAGTTTGAATAAAAGGGAACTCTTACCTGTTAGCAACACGATGGCAGTTTTAATGTAGTATGGAAGTTGCGCGGCTCTGTGTCGCGCCAGATTTTTGAATTTCAAACACGTTGTTTTCTGTGTGTAGCCACCCAGCTACGACGACGGTCTCTGTTTTAATTCATCCGTTACCCACATGTTTTTATAACGTTATTTTTAGAAATACTTTGCATGAGTTTTACTAAGTATTGCTTTGTCTGATTAAAACATTATAAAAAAACTCCACTGTAATATTTTTAAAGATATGACAAACATAGATAAAGGTGCAAACTACCTCGTGGTGATAATACACGTCGCACAAATCGAAAAATATGATATAATACCGTTAAATAACAGTGTTCGACCACTAACCTGAAGTGAACAAGTCTTCCCACAATGCACTGTAAAAAAACGGCAACCTACTGATATTTCATGAAAACAGCATTTTGCTGTTAAATTTCTATGTAAACTGCGGTGGGTTGGCACCCTGCCCAGGATTGGTTCCTGCCTTGTGCCCTGTGTTGGCTGGGATTGGCTCCAGCAGACCCCCGTGACCCTGTGTTCGGATTCAGCGGGTTGGAAAATGGATGGATGGATTTCTATGTAAATTTACAGAATTTTTTTACAGTGTGAGGACAAATCAAACTGAGCAAGGATTTCGTGCAAAGGGTGCAACAGTGCTTTTATCAATCCAGAAATCAAAAGCAGTGTCCAAAGGGAAAGTGCCGTGATTCAAAGTTTAATAAAGAAATGATCCATAAAATGACAAGTGGAGGTTAAAAATCCAAAATAAATCATTAAATTGAGGTTAAAATCATCAGACTGGAAACAGACCGCTTTTAAAAATCCCTGCACCTTCTTCATTTTGCTGGTGGCTCCCCTGCTTCTCCCATACGGGCCCTGCAACAGGGGAGTCGCCGTCCCCTGGCTACGTGCAGCCGTCTCGCCAGACCAAGACTCGGGTTCTCCAATGACCTGGGCGCTCACGTTGGGACGGTCACTCCCAAGCTCTCCTGGTCAAGCCATCTTCGATCCTGGTCACTCCTGCTCCTCTTAAAAACTCAGGAGTGACCCAATCCATCTGCCCCAAGAGTGCCGGCCAAACACCCCGCCAGGGCTCTCTTCCCAACTGCCTGACATTGCTACAGCGAGCCTTCACTCGCTCGCTCCTGCTCCGGTTCTCTGCACTCTTCTTCTTCTTCTCTAACCTCCATTCCTTTTCTCTGATTCTTATTTTATTTACTTTTATTTCTCTCACGCTCCGCACTTGCGTTTCTGTTTTTATAATGGGGCACATGTCTGGTGATTAGCCGCTCCCGGTATCAATTACAGACTTGGACGATTCCTTGCCTGAGCACCTAAGCGAGAAAACGCGCTGCATCGCCCCCGGGAACTGACTGGTCCGTCCACACTACCACGCCCCCTCCTTATGGCAAAAAGCCATGGAGCTCACTTTACAGTAGGGTGGGGCACCCTAACAAGCAAGACCCTCCAGGACCAACACTGCCCACCCCTGTCCCAGCGGGTGAATCTACAGTGACCAGACGTCCCGGTTTACCCGGGACAGTCCCTATTTTTGGATCACCCGTCCCGGCGTCCCAGAAAGATGGAAATGTTAACATTTCTCAATTTATTGTATATGCGTCATTTAATGCCCGAAAGAGACACAGCCTGATGCAAAGATTTCACAAGACGGTTATTACTCGTGCATGGATACAATGGGCTGTACACGATTAAAAGTCACACATGCAAAATATACAACTTATAAAATGTTGACAGTAAATACCTATGCAGTAAACTGTAATAAATGCATTAATGTAGTAAGGATAAGAAAAGCATACATATTACTGAAATACAGTAACACTTACCTCAAACTTCAACACTAGGTAGAAAAAGTTGCGTAATTTTGGTCTGTGCATGCGTAGTATCAGTGAGTAGATCATTTCGATTGGTAGGATGTTTCGTTAGAACACCTGCCTGTGGCGTTTTCCGACAAAATCCGTACTTTTCCCTAGAGGCCTAGACCCCATTCAGCCTTTCTGATTCCAAATCATACTTTCTACCCATCATGACGTCAGACGGTTAGTCGACCTTCTTCTGAGTCTGACGCCTGCTGGTGGCCATTGTTTGCAGTATGGAAACGCACGGAAGGCGAGAAGGCGGAAGCGGACGCATCGTCTGATGGTATCGGGCCGGCCGTGCCTTGTGATACGACACGTTTTGGCTATGCTACACTCTGAGCCAGGAATTATTCCTGCTCTCAGCCTGATATAAGAGCTGATGCCTGATTCAGTCATTCATTCGTCAATACGGCATTCGAGGTGAGCCTTTTTCACTGAAGTTAAAGCTTAAACTTAAAAGAGTTAAACTTGCCAATTTATTTTGTACGACAAAATTGAAAGTGCTGACAAAGTTTATTTTGTTTACTTTAATTTTAGCTCTTTATTCTTTAAGTAAGTACTGCCGTACACAATTTACTGTATAGTCTCATGTCTGCAGACTGTACCCTCTGTAAATTTCGTCGTAGTTGTGAATGTAATAATATTAATTTATATATTAACTAGTCATTTAGCCCGTTACAATAACAAGAACAGTAGCGCATAAACATTAGTAGGAACAGCCTATATTAATTGGCAAGGGACTTTGACCTCATTCTTTTTGTTGGTCGTATTTTTCTTTCTTTCTGCCTTTCTTTTGTTGATGTTTACTTGCTGAGCTGACCGTTCTTCGTGGGCTGCCGCCATGTATTGTGTGTCTTTAATTTTCTGTGACAGTAATACTCTCTTGTACGGCTCTATTCAATAAGGGCGCGCACAAAAAGGAGAGCTTCAAAAGGGCGACCTCAATTGAACGCGGCGAATAAAGGCGTTCGTAGATAATTTAGTTCAAATGGCCCTGAAATATGTGAAGAGCAACAAAGGTGCAGATCTTTATTTACGCGCGCCTTTATTCGCTGCGCCCAATTGAGGTCGCCTTTTTGTGCGCGCCCTTATTGAAGGATACCGTCTTGTACGTCCGCTGGCTTGTACGTCCGTAATATACCTTTAATTTTCTCTGGCGGTAATACAGGCGTGCGCGTCGGTAATATGCCTTTAATCTCCTCTGACAGTAATACTGGTAATATTCGTCACTGTATTGTGTACCTTTAATTTCCTCTCACTGGTTTGTATACTGGTTTGTATTTCCATAAAACGCCTCTAACTTTCTCTGACAGTAATATCGCGCATAGCACCGTGCCCCGCGCATGCGCACTTCACCAGAAGACACCCACACACGGACACCTGGACGCACATAGGGATTTTATATATATATAGATAATGAATGAATAGATGTTCAAAAGTGCATTGGTTTTGTGAATGACACATTTCCTGACAAGATAAATGACAATGAACTGTTTGATGAGATATCCAATATCCAAAGATACAGTATGTCACTGCAGAAAAACTTAATGAATGGGGTACAGCAGAATTACCAATACAGAAACGATGGATGAAAATCTTTCAGCACTTTGTCAACCATTATGTTCCATGTAATAATATGAAACTCATGGCAGAATTTGCATTATGTCTTCCAGGGACAAATGCTCCCACTGAAACAGTCTTTTCTCAGATTAACAACATGTGGACACCAGAAAAATCGCAACTTAAAGTCGACACATTGTAACATATGCTGGTTGTGAAATGCAATTTCAGTTATTCATGTGACAAGTTTTATGACCTGTTATTACAAAATCCTGATGTCCTGAGAGCTATCCACTCATCTCAGAAATATTAGTGTTTCATGATTATGAAAGTTACTCATTGAAAAGCTGTTTTTCCTTTATAAACATTGAAAAAGTGTCATGTTCAATTTCAGAAAGTATTAATAAATTATTCACAAAACATTTCTGGCACTTCTCTACTTTCACTGCGATTCCTGATTAACAACGTAAGGTTTCGGTACGTCCATAACATACACTATACTATATAATGTACACTAATGAGTTTGTTATTTGCTCTTCAGGAAAGCGTGTCTTTCAGTCAGTTTTCACGAACTGTTTTTGGCAAGATCTAGCCTGTAATTTCACGAAAAATAGCATACAATGGTATAGAACCCTACTTTAAAAATGGGTATACGTTTGTGGTTTAACAATATGATTGTTTCAAATGGAATAAACTCGTACAGAATAAGAGGAAACACGAAAATAGGCATTTCCATTATTAAAGTCTATCTGGCTTCTGGAGGGCTCTGCCCCCCAGACCCCCCGCCTGGTGTCCCAGATTGCCCCCAGAAAAATCTGGTCACTGTAGTGGAGCGAGCTGCCCACCTCCATCCATCCAGTGTGTGTTTAAGGTGTTTGAAGACTCTCTCTTGTTCTGTGAACTTCTGTCTAACTGAATTTATCTTCAGTGAATTGAACTTCCTTGTGATGCTCCTTTTTGTCACCTTGTCCTGTTTACACGTGTAGCCCTTTAAAGCGCAAGTTATGAGGTGTTAATAGCAATGGTCCATCCATCCATCCATTATCCAACCCGCTGAATATGAACACAGGGTCACAGGGGTCTGCTGGAGCCAATCCCAGCCAACACAGGGCACAAGGCAGGAAACAATCCCGGGCAGGGTGCCAACCCACCGCAGGACACTCACAAACACCAAGCACACACGAGGGCCAATTTAGAATCGCCAATCCACCTAACCTGCATGTCTTTGGACTGTGGGAGGAAACCGGAGCACCCGGAGAAAACCCACGCAGACACGGGGAGAACATGCAAACTCCACGCAGGGAGGACCTGGGAAGCGAACCCAGGTCCCCAGATCTCCCAACTGCGAGGCAGCAGCGCTACCCACTGCGCCACCGTGCCGCCTAATAGCAATGGTGTAATATAAATTTGATTAATACCATTAAATTTATTGTACATGTTAGTTATGTAATTATTATATTTCTTAAGGTTTTAAATGTAAAAAGTAAATGCTGGTATTTATGTTAAATTATTTTATTGGTTTGGAAAGCAGTAAAGGGTGGGGGTGAGATGTCAGAAGAGAGACGCGAAAGGCGGAGCGGAAAAAGAAAGAGATAACTGGGCTTTTGCGCTGAAAGCGAGGATTGAAACGCGGTCCATGGAATTAACAGTCGGGAGGGAACACGTGAACGTGTGGGCGGTTGGACAGACTGGTCGAGAATGCCAAACCGGTGAGCTAAGGAGGACTGTCCATGAAAGGCTGAACACGGAAGGCGTTGGGCATTGGAGTTCTTTTCCAATATCGGACATCGTCACAGCTGACCAACTATAGCTGAAAAATTAATACTTGCTACGAAAGTGGACGCACTTCGGCTGGAAATGAGGATAACGAGACCCTTCTGCTCTATTACAGCATAAGAAGCCGTCACTGAGTAACGTCGCAGTCACCTTCAAGTAACAGGCCTGCAACGATTATCTGTGGTACCTTTAACATGACTTTTGTTGGTTCCATTTATTTAGTTTGCCGGCTTAGGTTTTATAAGGGGATTGTATTTGTTTGTTGATAATTTGTGCAATTAAAGAAAGGACTGCTGTTTAACACTGAAATAGATTTTTGGAGTATTTAAGTTTATACTTTTGTGTGGATGTGTTAAATGTATATATGTAAATAGTTAATATATTTAAACTAAGCCATTCAGCTGTGGTGGGTTTTTTCTATGGCTGGCTAAGCCATATCGGTGGGGGGGGGGGGGGGGGGGGGGGGGGGCAGGAAAATCACATTGGCTATTTGGGGTCTATTAACTTTAACCTTCTGTACACAATTCGTTAACTAAATGACATTAGTAACCCAAGGTTTGTTACTTAAACTAGTCGTGCTGAGAACGCTAAGGTAAAAGGTTATATTTAAAGTTAGTTAAGAAGAAAACTGAACTCGAGTTAGCACCCTCCGTAAGGGCAGAGGGGTGCTACACACGTGTCCCCAATCAGTTCCCAGCTAGTTTTCCTCTTTCGTAAGTCATTTTAATAATTCATTCGCTACATTTATATAGCGCTTTTCTCAGTACTCAAAGCGCTTTCCACACAGGGAGGGACCGGGAAGCGAACCCACAATCTTCCACAGTCTCCTTCCCAGCAGCACTACCACTGCGCCACCTGTGAGGACAATTTAGATAAAAGCACCTGCTAAGCAAAAAAAATGTAAATGTAAAAATCACGACTTTGTGTGTGTAAAACACAGATGGACCCCCCAAAAAGAATCCTCACAGGTGGCACAGTGGTAGTGCTGCTGCTTTGCTGGTTCCTCCCTGTGTGGATAGCGCTTTGAGTACTGAGAAAAGCACTATATAAATGTAATGAATTATTATTATTATTATTATTAAGACCCCAGACCCCACACACAGAAGCCAGCAAGCTGAGAAAGCATCTTATTTTGAAAGGTGCTATATCAGAAAGAAAGGTGACATGTAAAAAAACTAATTTAAAGGATGTCACTGTGTTCTGTTAAGTTTATTTCATGGTATCTGATTTTATTCATATGAACCGAAACCAGACACGTTTAGGTAAGACAGAGCTGACAGAAATAGACGTGCGTCTCTCACATAACACACGAGGCAAGCTGGCGGACAGATTCACTAGGGCTAGCAATATGACGAGAAGTGAAGTACCAAACAAGTCTTCGCTGCCCAGGCAGGATATTCAGGGACAGAAGGTGTGGGCAGCGACCCAAAAAGTCCGTTTCTGGTTCTGTTTTTTGTGAGCGATGAACCAGCAAACCTGAATGTACCCATGTTGGGAGCTATCATGATGGGGTTTCAGATTCTCTAACTGTAAGAATGCTTACACAGTGCCCACGACAGCAGGGCTCACCTACGGATGGAAGGCATGGCTCCTGCCCGTGCCCAGGACAACATGCTTCCCCACACTCTGTCAAGCGCTGATTGCAGGAAACCCCGACTGGATCATGCTTTGTATTATGTGCTTGTGCGTGTTAAGCAGAGGTGGCCTTAGGGGTGTGCAGGGGTGGTGGGGGGCTGACTAACCCCACGGGGTCCGGTTACGTCAAACGCTGTTACCGCAATGTGTGGACTGTATTTAATTAATGTTAACAGACACCGGATTTTCTCATTACAGTATTCAGCTAAATATTTGCAAGATAACATGCGGACTTTATGAAAATATAACTATCATCTATTAAAGTGCAATTCATAATTCATGACAATACCACGCCAGTGTGAAATGCGATGCGGTGTCCTGCGGAAATGAGCAGGGCCTCTTCTAGAAAAGCAAGTCTACTCTGAGTCTCCATATGGAGGATGTCGAAGTCATAACTCACGTTGATGTCATGTCAGCCGGTTATGTTTTTGTGCATTCATATTCAGACATGTTTATGGCCTACAAATAAAATGTGAGTTTCAGTGTTTCGACAGGAGGTGTGAAATTAACAACGAGGTATCCTCACGAAATCCATCCATCCATCCATTTTCCAACCCGCTGAATCCGAACACAGGGTCACGGGGGGTCTGCTGAAGCCAATCCCAGCCAACACAGGGCACAAGGCAGGAACCAATCCCGGGCAGGGTGCCAACCCACCGCAGGACACACACAAACACACCCACACACCAAGCACACACCAGGGCCAATTTAGAATCGCCAATCCATCTAACCTGCATGTCTTTGGACTGTGGGAGGAAACCCACGCAGACACGGGGAGAACATGCAAACTCCACGCAGGGAGGACCCGGGAAGTGAACCCAGGTCCCCAGGTGTTCCAACTGCGAGGCAGCAGCGCCACCGTGCCGCCCCCTCACGAAATCTCTTACCGGTTTCCAGGTTCAGAGACGAAAATCCACTTTTCTTGCCCTCCGATTGGAAAAGTCGTTGATGACATCTTCGTAGTCTAATCTGGATCTGCAGTGTCTTTTTTCTATAGATGGGAGAAGCCAAACCAGCGACTAATGCACTATACCTATTTTAGGAAGGGATTATACTGGCGACCCTTTTCGGGTGATGAAGGTGGACTAGGGAATGTTTGTCAAAGACGTACATGGATGGAATTTGACCCTGAAGAGGGATTTTAAAAGGGTTCCTCTTAGAAGCATCTCAAATAGAATATAACTTGATAAATCTGCTCAAACGGGACACGTGGACCTCCACATAGGGGGCCCCCTTAGGTGCGGGGCCTGGGGCAGTCACCCGACTTCCCACCCTCAAATGCCGCTCTTGGAGATATCTTAATGTAAATTGTTGGGTTAGTAATGGCTGCAATCTCTACCGAGCCTCTTCTCAGGGGGCATGCGCCCCCTGCTGGATACAAGACCACCAACTAGGCAGGCAGTGTGGCGCAGAGGTTAAGGCTTTAGACTTCAAACCCTGAGGTTATGGGTTCAAATGCCACTGCGATGGTGCAGGTCCACTCCAGGCGCCGTCTTCACATTTGGGAGCCTCTCAAACCCAACACCGTTGATACTTATGACTGAATGAGCTGACACTCCATGGTGATTTGACCCCATCTAAGGGGATGGTATGAAAAGTGCTCTGTGCCTTTTATTAAAAAAAAATCAAAACAAAACCAAAACAGTGTCCACAGTGCGTGCTTCAAAACATCCATAAATAAATAATAATCCATAAAAACAAGTGGATAGTGGGCAATAAAAACAGAAATCCATTAAAAGCAGTGGTTAAAAATGCAGTCGGTAGCCCCTTCAGATCCCAACCCACCTCCTTCTTTGTAGTCTTCCCGGCTCATCATCATCATCATCATCATCATCATATTTTTTTTTTTTAAATTTCCCTTCCATCCCCAACGCCCCAACTTCTCTATTTATATATGGGGATGTAGCACAGGTGTGGCGATTAGCAACTCCCGGCATCTAATTACGGACACGGACGCTTCTTCACCTGTGCTATTAAGTACGGAAGCACCCACACCGCATTGAGACCAGGAACCACCCCAGCCACACTACCACGCCCCCTCCGTTTTATTATTATTTATTTTTAAAGGCAGTGAGCCGCGGACCTCACTTTACCACATCCGCCACTTGCACTGTGACATTCTAAGATGTTGTAAGTCACTTTAGCTAAATAAATGTTGAACTTTAATTGTCACCATCTCGTTACAGACTTGACCCGTGAGAGGTGCTCTACATAAATTAGGATTTTTGGGATAAAATACAGACAGACTGCTGACCCCAAGATCCTAAACTCCCAAAGTCACAACCACAGAAGCCCCCAAAGTGACATCATACCCGGCTATGCTGCGTACTGTAAAAGATGCTAAATAAAACAATAACTGGAGTGAAGCCCTGATAATGTGGGTAAAGGCTAACATGCAGACCTCCAAAGTGAATCTCGCCGTCTGACAGTCAGAAGAACTAGCAAGCTAAAGGCCTCGCTAAGAGATTCTCACCTAAAGGTGCTGTCTGTGCACTGTGTGTAAAACCGAAAGTCTGGATGTTCCACACCCTTTGAGCTGTCAGGACCAGACTTTGTCAAGTGACTTCTTGTGAAGCCCCCAACCCCAACAAGTGAAATGAGGGGTCCCAGGAACTCCAACAGCCACCCCATAGGGACAGATGGATATCCAGTGGGTTGTGGCCTGCAGGGGGCTTCCCAAATCTGACACACAGACATAGGACAGGACCATAAAATACTTTTCAAATGTTTCCCACAGCACAGTACCCAAGTAGAATACAGCACAGCAATGCAGCACTCTTTCTCTGTCTTTGTCTCTCATTCTGCCTCCACTCCTCCTCCAGCAAGCTTTACCTTCTCCCTCCAGACTCTGGCTCTTGGAGCAGTGGCAGTTGGCTCCTTTTATATAATCCCAGGGAGTATTTCTAGTGCCCCGTAGGATTGATCTGAAAGCACTTCCGGGTAAGGTGGGAGCCCGATGATGTTGGGCTCAAGTGTGCCTATAGTACCCCCTGGTGGCATCCATGGAACCCAACAGGGTTGAGCCACCAAACCCTAACTCCCAGTATGCCCTGTGGGAATCCAAAGTGCTGTAGAAAACCCAGGGGGGCTGCCACTTAGTGGGGTCCTTCCACTTCGGAGGTGTCCCTCATGTACACCATACGATACAGTTTATTTTTGTATAGCCCAAAATCACACAAGAAGTGCCACAATGGGCTTTAACAGGCCCTGCCTCTTGACAGCCCCCCAGCCTTGACTCTCTAAGAAGACAAGAAAAAACTCCCAAAAAAACCTTGTAGGGAAAAATGAAAGAAACATCAGGAAAGGCAGTTCAAAGAGAGACCCCTTTCCAGGTAGGTTCAAAAGAAGGGGGTCAATACAATACAATACACAGAACAGAATGAATCCTCAATACAGTATAAAAATAAAAATTTTAGAAGTGCAGAGCAGAATTTAACAGTAGATGATATCCCATAATAAGATTTGGATTTGTTTAGAATCCTGTAGACCTCATCCATCAAGCTGCCTCCCCCATTTGGCCATTCCACGGCGCTGGGCCAGCCAATCAGATGAAAGGACCCCTGTTTCTCATGATTCCTGCGATCCTCCATCAGGGATGACTTTACCTTAGGCAGGCAAAACAACTTGGCAGGTGGGCCATGGACACCAAGTGCCACATTTGAGTACCGAGAAGAGAAACAGCATAGGTGAGGGTTAGTATCCAATTCTAACTATCATGTTACTTATGTTTTAGTGCTAATGACTGACAACAGAGATGCAGTCTGTACAATTAATCAGCAGCTCTAGTCAGGGTGTGCTAATCTGAAGTCGTGAGTCTTCAGCCGGGATTTAAAAACTGAAACTGAATGGGGCATCTCTTTTATAGTAGCAGGCAGACCACTCCACAGTTTAGGGGCCCTGTAACTAAAAGCTCGACCTAAAAGCTTTTATTAATCCTTGGAATCATAAGCAGACCGGCATCTTGATCTTAATGTGCGCTTAGGTTTGTAAGTCATGAGAAGTTCAGACAAGTAAGCTGGACCTCAGCCATTTAATGCTTTATATGTTAAAAGGAGGATTTTGAAATCTGCCCTAAACTTAACCGGGAGCGAGTGTAAGGACTTGAGGACTGGGGTTATGGTTTGTATTTTCTTGTTCTTGTAATAATTCTTACAGCCGCATTTTGGATTAACTGGAGGATGTATAAACAGTTTGAACATCCAGTGAACACCGCATTGCAATAGTCAATCCTACTAGAGATAAATGCATGAATTATTTTCTCAGAATCCTGTTTATTTAGAAAGTGCCTTAATTTGTTAACATTAAGATGGAAGAAACCTGATTTGGACAACTTTGTAATATGCGCTTTAAATGACCTGCTAGAGTCAAAGATAACTCCGAGATTCAGTGATGATTCAGTGAAATTAATTGGGATTCCAACTGAGTTAAATGATGACAAAATATTATTGTGATCAGCATCATTCCCTCCAACAATTAACATCTCTGTTTTATCTGTATTTAAAGACAAGTAGTTCTCATTCATCCATTCCTTTAATTTACTAACACAACTAATTAAAGACAACATTGGTGGTGGTGTTGTCATTTCAGTGGCCATATTGTATTGGGCAGAAATTCATTTGGCTATAAACAGCCCAAGGAACTCACTTGACAAAATTTTGTGGTTGGTGATAATCTCTTCTGGTTCGTCCTGCTTCCACTTCAAAACCGGTCCTGGCCACACGCAGCCGACTCGGCATTTCTCGATTCCTATTCGTCTTCTTCCATGTCATGCACTATACTGGCCTGCTTAGCGTAATACATCCAACAAGTACTCGAGGTGCTGCCACAACGGTAAAGTAGCTTTACCACCTTTGCGGGAGCCACCTGTGTCTTTACAACAGCTTCTTACACAGCAACCATCAGAAACTAAAAATGATCTGAGATTTGAGAATACAACTCTTCTCTAGCATTTGCTTCCATGGGTACACAGATAACTCAACCTCCTGGCCACGAACATATGCTATTTTAAAATACACGGGCTAACACGTCTACTTCTCCAGGAAGTACACTTACAAAATAAAGCAAACTCTGCATGCAGCGAAAATGTACTTCTCCAGCTCTATTCCATGCTCAGAACCATCAACCCCTTCGCTAAATCATACAAACACATGCATGAAATCGCTCAGTCCAATCCAACAGCATCTGTACGAATGGTTTTCAAGGAAAACCCTAGGCAGGATTTACGACGATACAATGGCCCGACATGTCACACCGATGTTGCAGCAATTTTCGTCAGAGAAGATGGCGAACAGCCTGCCAAAAGGGACATTTGCATCTATCCCATTGGCAACTCCTGTAACCTGATTTCCACGCTCAATATGAATTGCGATCCTATGGTTTACCCACTTTTATTCCCTTATGAAGACATTGGCTGGCACAAAAATTTACAACATGTTCCCGATAAAAGAACCGCCAAGCGAATAAGGCTTACTCAATGCCAATTTTACGCGTACAGATTAGCAATGAGGAATACATTTAGTATTTTGCACTCCAGTGGCAAACTATTCCAACAGTACGTCATAGATGCGTATGTTAAAACAGAGGGCGCGCGTCTCAACTATCTCAGAGTACATCAACCAGATCTGCGCGTCAAACTATCAGACGCACTGCAAGCAAACGCTGAAAATAATGTACGTGTAGGCAAAATGATCATATTACCATCCACATTTCCAGGAAGTCCAAGATACATGCAACAAATCTGGCCACAGCATCCTGATATAGTACGTAAATTCGGAAAGCCTGATTGATTTATTTATCACTTTCACATTTAATCCTGCTTGGCCAGAAATTCTACATGCACTGTCGGATACCCAAAGACCAGAGCACAGATATTGTAGTACGAGTCTTTTGGACTAAGCTGCAGGAATAACTTAGAGACCTTCTACAACAACATCTTTTTGGGGTTGTTATTACACCGCCGTATGCTACGGCGTGTGTCGGCTAGTAATAATTGAGCAGTTTGATGGGAGTTATTTTTAGGACAGCAGTATTTCACCGGAAAGCAGCAGATGCCTCTTCGGTTTTGTAAATATCACACATAAGGTGTGAGGTGTTTGCTGAAACCAGAAGAGCAGTGTGCTTTATGAAGGACTCATCTGCCAGTCCTCGTGTATCTGCTGGCTTCCTTTCTCATTAAATTTTAGATGTAGAAGGTGTGTGTTGCTATGTCAGAGGCTATGTGGTAATGACCTCACGCGGCCTAATGCTGTGGTTGTGAATAAAATGATTCATCAATCTGAAGAAAGTCTTTACCGGAAGTTTCTAGAACACCAACATTTTAGCGGAATGCCACCTCAAAGTTTGCAAAGGCCACCCATGCCACTCAACAGGCTGTTAGGTGTTTGCTAATATTAGAAGTGACTCTCTCGGAGGTCCCAGGTGGACGTACTCCCCTTGCCCACTTTCCCCCCCTTTGGTTGTTCGGGGAACACATCCAAATGACTTCTTCAGTCCCGGCTCCTGTGTGTGGAGGTCTGCAGGTTTTTCTGCTGCGATTGCCCCTTAGAGTTCACCCCGTGATTGGCCCATCAGTGGTGAGTGTCTGTGCCACTTTGGGTTTGAATGGGCCATGTGGCAGAGTGCATAAGTTCTTAAATATTTTATAAGTCTTTAGTGAGACAAAGCAAGTATACACCGTAATACCAGACAGTGTTTTAGGAGGCAGCTTTTACTTCAATGACGATGTCACACCAACAAAAGAGAAAATGAGCCAAAAAGAAAGGTTTGGGGTAGCCATCCCGTATATTGTAGGTTGTTCTGGTCAAGAAAAAGAAAACGAGGTTATGGAGTTCAAGACGGAACTGATTTGCAGGATGCCAAAATGGCGGTTTTATGGTCAGGCAGAGGAAGTGAGGTCATCAGGCCCGGAACCAGGACTAATGTCATCGGGGGGCCAGGCGGAATTTCCCGTAACTGGTCAGCAGGGGAAAGAGGAAAAGGGTTAGTGCCCTTCGTCACCCTCCTGGTCTGGCATGGAATGACCCTCCTTCGAGCCCTTTAGCTGTCTCCCATGTGCACACGTGTGACAACGAGAACGTTGGGGCGCTGATGTCTACCGAACCATTTATGGTGGAGGGGAATGGACTCCGGCGTCAAACCGATTTAACAAGGGTGACTGTCCTTGGATTTACATGAGCATACAAACCATCCATTGCAGGAAGGCCATGAACTGCTTAAACAAGGCAACTGGGGGGCGAGTTGTCCCTGAGCTACTCCATTCATAAATGGCCACAGGATGGGACAGGTAAACTCATTCTGTTGGTCTGAAGAAGGGCCATTTAGGATTGGTTTTGAATCGGAGGCCATTAAACGAGAGACCATTCAGTCCATCAAGCCTGTCTGTCTAGCTAATAGCTAAGCTGTCACAGAACCTCATCCTGATTCTTCTTAAAGGTTGTCAAGGCTTCTGCTTTAACTCCATGTCTTGGTAGTTTGTTCCAGAGTTCCACAACTCTTTGTGTAATTTCCATTCTGTGCCATGACATCCTACTGGTTCGTCTAAAGTTGGTCACCCTGTCTTTACCACTCTGTAATCACCATCTGGCCATGAGAAGAACTCCATCATGGAGACGACGCTATCATGGCAGCCATATTGAGACAGGCATGAGGCCTTTTTCGATAATCTATTCAAAGGCCATGAGGTTGTAGCGGTCTGGTGCTGCTCAGATTCATACCGTCGATTAGTGATGATTTATTTATTTTTTCGGTGGGGATTCCAGGAATGCACCCAGCCTCGGCCCGACCCACACACACTCCGAGTCACGTAGCAAACAAATTAAATGGAAAATCAAATACAAACAACAAAAATTGGACAACCTTCCCCTTCCCCTTCAAGTCAAGTTGGGGAGCCTGCACTGGTACAGTGTGTTGCCGCATCCACTACACACCAAAACAACTCAGGATCCCGGTTGGCAACCCCCCCAGGCAGACACGCGGTCCAGTCCCACCCTCCGGAAATGACCCTCTATCTGCCGCAGCCAGGTGTTACGTGGGCGACCCCTTGGCCTGGTCCAGCCACTTGGGTCCCCAGGATCTTACGAGCTGGATCACCCACGGGAAAACGTGCCACATGGCCGTTGTGCCGTAACTGACGCTCCCTCACAATGCAAGTAATGTGCCTCATTCGGGACTCTGTGACCAACACAAAGTCAAACCAACGGTACTCAAGGATTTTCTGGAGAGACACAGTAACAAAGGAGTCCAGTCTTCGTCTCGGGTCACTGGATAGCATCCATGTCTCGCAAACATATAGCAAGACAGGAAGCACCAGGACTCTAAAGACGTGGACCTTCGTCCTTTTGCATAGATATCAGGAGCGCCACACACCCCTTTCCAGAGACCTCATGACCTCCCCATGCTCTCCCAATCCTTCTACTGACTTCATAGGAAGAGTCACCAGAGTCACATGAATGTCACTGCTGAGGTAACGAGGTCAACACTCTCTTCGCAAACAGACACACTGCTGATGGCCGTGCCCAAGAGGTCATTAAAGGCCTGGATGTTGGTTTTTATCAGGACACTCGCAAGCCCAGACACTCAGACTCTCGAGTGCCCCGATCAGAGCCTCCATTGACTCTGTGAAGATCACAGCATCGTCAGCAAAGTCAAGATCAGTGAATCTCTCTTCACCAATAGACACCCCACAGCTGCTGGACCCCACAACCTTACCCAAAACCCAGTCCATATAAGCATTGAACAGAATAGGAGCAGAACACACCACTGACGAACCCCAGAATCAACTGGGGGAAAAACGCAGAGGTCCTGCCTCCACTCTGCACAGCACTCGCAGTCTCATGTACGGTTAGGCCCATAAATATTTGGACAGAGACACCTTTTTTCTCATTTTGGTTCTGTACATTACCACAATGAATTTTAAATGAAGCAACTCGGATGCAGTTGAAGTGCAGACTTTCAGCTTTAATTCAATGGGGTGAACAAAACGATTGCATAAAAATGTGAGGCAACTAAAGCATTTTTTAACACAAGCCCTTCATTTCAGGGGCTGAAAAGTAATTGGACAATTGACCCAAAGGCTATTTCATGGGCAGTTGTGGGCAAGTCCATCGTTATGTCCTTATCAATTAAGCAGATAAAAGGCCTGGAGTTGATTTGAGGTGCGGTGCTTGCATGTGGAAGATTTTGCCGTGAACAGACAACATGCGGTCAAAGGAGCTCTCCATGCATGTGAAAGAAGCCATCCTTAAGCTGCGAAAACAGAAAAAACCCATCTGAGAAATTGCTACAATATTACAAGTGGCAAAATCGACAGTTTGGTACATCCTGAGAAAGAAAGCAAGCACTGGTGAACTCAGCAACGCAAAAAGACCTGGATGTCCACGGAAGACAACAGTGGTGGATGATCACAGAATCATTTCCATGGTGAAGAGAAACCCATTCACAACAGCCAACCAAGTGAACAACACTCTCCAGGGTGTCGGCGTATCGATCTCCAAGTCTACCATAAAGAGAAGACTGCATGAAAGTAAATACAGAGGGTGCACTGCAAGGTGCAAGCCACTCATAAGCCTCAAGAACAGAAAGGCGAGATTGGACTTTGCTAAAGAACATCTAAAAAAGCCAGCACAGTTCTGGAAAAAAATTCTTTGGACAGATGAAACCAAGATCAACCTCTACCAGAATGATGGCAAGAAAAAAGTATGGAGAAGGCGTGAAACAGCTCATTATCCAAAGCATAGCACATCATCTGTTAAACACGGTGGAGGCAGTGTGATGGCTGCCAGTGGCACTGGGACACTCGTGTTTATTGATGATGTGACACAGGACAGAAGCAGCCGAATGAATTCTGAGGTGTTCAGAGACATACTGTCTGCTCAAATCCAGCTCAATGCAGTCAAACTGATTCATGATACAGAAGGACAATGACCCAAAACATACAGCCAAAGCAACCCAGGAGTTTATTAAAGCAAAGAAGTGGAAAATTCTTGAATGGCCAAGTCAGTCACCTGATCTTAACCCAACTGAGCAGGCAGTTCACTTGTTGAAGACTAAACTTCAGACAGAAAGGCCCACAAACAAACAGCAACTGAAAGCCGCTGCAGTAATAGCCTGGCAGAGCATTAAAAAGGAGGACACCCAGCATCTGGTGATGTCCATGAGTTCAAGACTTCAGGCTGTCATTGCCAGCAAAGGGTTTTCAACCAAGTATTAGAAATGAACATTTGATTTACAGTTATTTAATTTGTCCAATTACTTTTGAGCCCCCGAAATGAAGGGATTGTGTTAACAAAATGCTTTAGTTGCCTCACATTTTTATGCAATCGTTTTGTTCACCCCACTGAATTAAAGCTGAAAGTCTGCACTTCATCTGCATCGGAGTTGTTTCATTTAAAATTCATTGTGGTAATGTACAGAACCAAAATTAGACAAAAGTTGTCTGTCCAAATATTTATGGACCTAACTGTACAGGCCGGCCATGATATCCAGCAACCTTGAGGGGATCCCGCTAACCCTCAGGATGTCCCACAAGGCAGCTCGATCAACTGAGTCGAACGCTTTGTGAAAATCGACAAAGGCTTGAAAGAAACTCTGCCGATATTCGTGTTTGCGCTCCATGAGAACCCTCAGTGCCAGGATGCGGTCGATGGTACACTTCTTAGACGTAAAACCAGATTGTTCCAGTCGTTGGTAGGTGAGCAAGTGATCACAGATTTGACGATGACCCTAGCAAGGACCTCACCCGGCACAGAGAACAGTGTTATCCCCCTGTAGTTGCCACAATCCAGTGCGATCGCCCTTCCCTTTCCAGACAGGGATGACAAGTCCCATTTTCCAGTCATTTGGGATGATGCCAGTCTCCCAAATGGAAGCAAAGATTTCTTGCAATGCCAGGAGGACAGCCTTACCACCAGCCTGGAGAAGTTCACCTCAGATACCACAGATCCCTGCACACACACACACACAACCATGTCCTTATCACAGTTCCAATGTGGCAGAAACGGGTGGATTGGCACGGTGTAAAGATGACGATGACGATCCCGGGAACAGCTGGCGTAATATATGAATCAATCCATTGTACCAAAGGCGCTATATAGGCACCTGACCTGACACAGATGGACACTGAGGCACATATAAAACAAAGACTTCACCCGTGGGCGCACATCTTCCCCATGACCCACAGCTAATACCCAGTCCCAAACACCACAAAAGGCCCACAACACAGTTTTCTCTCTTTTACCACCACTCCTCCTCAAGCTTAGTCCTCCTACTCCTCCCAACTGGCCCTCAAGTGGTGGTGGCTGGCCCCTTTTATATCCCATCCGGAAGTGTTGCAGGTGTTTGACCACCTGGTCCCAATTGCACTTCCGGGTGGGCCTGAAGACTTGTCCAGCCTGGCTGTTGAATCCAGACAGCCCCCCCTAGCGGCCACCCTGGGTCCCAACCAGGCTGTGGAGAACTCCATCTCCCCGTCGGCCAGGAAGGCTGCCACCAAGCATCCCAGGGGAGGTATTGAGCTGCCCATGTTTGTTCCCCCGGAACATAAGCAGCAGGGGCGTCCCGGCCGGGTATGGGACCTGACCGTTCATCACACCATCCTACCAGTAGTCCTGAGCAGCCAGGGGTGAGATTTGCGGGAGCGCTCCCTCCGAAGACGCACAACGACTCATCCACCGCTATTCACCCGACAGGCGGGCACAAGACAGCCCATTTATCCTAGCGGGGAAATGATCCTGGGTGCCAATGACTTTACAGCGGTTACTTTGGATGGGACACACAGGTTTCACAGAAACCCAGAGCTCTATCTCTCTCTTGCTGCTCTGCCAGCCCTTTTCAAGTTTCCCAAGGGCCCTTCTTATCCCCAGCAGCACCCTGTGCCCGTTTCAGACATTTAATGAGGGCAATCCCCTTTGGGGCTTCTGGGAAATGGAGTCCTTCCAGCAGTAGCACTGCTCCATGGTAGCAAATGAAGATGGACTGAAGACAAGGTGAAGACGTGAGATGCACGGCTACATCAGCAGTAATGGTGTGTGTTTTCCAACATTCACACTGGAATGTGCTTCCTGAACATTTTTGAGCATTTTGATCTATAATGCATACTTAAATGTAAAACTTAACCCCTGTCCTTTGTTTTATTTCCTGGGCTTACAGATCTGGAAGGGAAGGTGGGAAGAAGCGGTGAAGTAGCTGACCACCAAGTGGTGACTCTATGGAATCTAAGACATTTTATTAAGGTTTACACAATAAAGGGGACAATGGGGTCACTCTAGGGACTCAACGTGACAAAATGGGCTGTTAATGGGTTTGATAACTCGTCAGCATTTGCATCTCGATGGCTCCTTACTTCAAGGATTCCAATTCATGTGTTCCTTCACAGGGCTTCAAAGACACTTTTCCAAATGAATAACTGAAGAAGCAGCTCCTCTCGTTCTCAGCTTGGGATCACACATCTCTCCAGGTCTTAATGTCTCCGTTCATCTTCTCTAGTGGCAGCTTCTTCTCACCTTTTTAATCCTTTCATCTGCCCTGGCTTTGCTCCTTCCTTCTTCTCCGCTATTTGTTACCCGCTGTTGTGATGTGAGATTTTACATATAACTTGATAGATATTTTGTATGTCTTTATTTGTAATTTAGGCAAAGCAATGTAATTTAGTGTTACTTTGGTGAGAAGGCATTCGTGTTTGCCCCTTTTACGACTGAGTTTCTTTGAATTTTACGACAGCGTTGGTGTGAGGGTGTGCTTTAAACCAGTTTGGCGAGTGTTTCTTTGCTAAAGTCTTTCAACTCCCACAAGAAAGCCATAAACACATATGGTATTGGGGGTGGCAGGTTTTAAGATGTTGTATTCCCCCACTGGTCTGGGTTTTGGCTGTTTGGAATTGGCTTGTGTCAGATGCTTTTAAGTATCATGATGTCCTATTGGCTATAGGGGTTGGACAGAGAATTTATAAATCTGCTTGTTCAACCACATTATCTCTCTCTCTTGCTAACCTGTGATGATGTAGAAGTATCTCTCTTACCAACCAACATATGATGAAGAAGTATCTGTCTTGCTAACCTGTGATGATGAAGACAACACAATGAAGAGCACAGCTCAGCAGCCATTTTGAAGAGACATGTGGCTGGAAGCTGAGCACCAATGATGCCTTAACTAGAGACATTTAAGTAACTACAAGTCTGTGTGCCGCCTGAACTACATACAGGGTATCACCATTTAATCAGGTTGTATGGTTGCCAATATTCAAATATACTTTGCATTTTGTTATTATTTATGAATATTATCAGTAATACATTATCGTATGTGTAACTTAACTTCTGCTTGTCTTTTTACTACATCTAATTGCCTGAGGTTATAGATATAGAACGGAAGGTGGGGATAAGTTATATACAATAATACAGTGCATCCGGAAAGTCTTCACAGCACATTACTTTTTCCACATTTTGTTATGTTACAGCCTTATTCCAAAATGGATTAAATTCATTTTTCCCTCAGAATTCTACACACAACACCCCATAATGACAACATGAAAAAAGTTTACTTGAGGTTTTTGCAAATTTATTAAAAATAAAAAAATTGAGAAAGCACATGTACATAAGTATTCACAGCCTTTGTCATGAAGCTCCAAATTGAGCTCAGGTCCATCCTGTTTCCCCTGATCATCCTTGAGATGTTTCTGCAGCTTCATTGGAGTCCACCTGTGGTAAATTCAGTTGACTGGACCTGATTTGGAAAGGCACACACCTGTCTATAGAAGGTCCCACAGTTGACAGTTCATGTCAGAGCACAAACCAAGCATGAAGTCAAAGAAACTGTCTGTAGACCTCCGAGACAGGATTGTCTCGAGGCACAAATCTGGGGAAGGTTACAGAAAAATTTATGCTGCTTTGAAGGTCCCAATGAGCACAGTGGCCTCCATCATCCGTAAGTGGAAGAAGTTCGAAACCACCAGGACTCTTCCTAGAGCTGGCTGGCCACCTAAACTGAGCGATCAGGGGAGAAGGGCCTTAGTCAGGGAGGTGACCAAGAACCCGATGGTCACTCTGTCAGAGCTCCAGAGGTCCTCTGTGGAGAGAGGAGAACCTTCTAGAAGGACAATCATCTCTGCAGCAATCCACCAATCAGGCCTGTATGGTAGAGTGGACAGACAGAAGTCACTCCTTAGTAAAAGGCACATGGCAGCCCGCCTAGAGTTTGCCAAAAGGCACCTGAAGGACTCTCAGACCATGAGAAAGAAAATTCTCTGGTCTGATGAGACAAAGATTGAACTCTTTGGTGTGAATGCCAGGTGTCATGTTTGGAGGAAACCAGGCACCGCTCATCACCAGGCCAATACCATCCCTGCAGTGAAGCATGGTGGTGGCAGCATCATGCTGTGGGACTGGGAGACTAGTCAGGATAAAGGGAAAGATGACTGCAGCAATGTACAGAGACATCCTGGATGAAAACCTGCTCCAGAGCGCTCTTGACCTCAGACTGGGGCGACGGTTCATCTTTCAGCAGGACAACGACACTAAGCACACAGCCAAGATATCAAAAGAGTGGCTTCAGGACAACTCTGTGAATGTCCTTGAGTGGCCCAGCCAGAGCCCAGACTTGAATTCGATTGAACATCTCTGGAGAGATCTTAAAATGGCTGTGCACTGACGCTTCCCATCCAACCTGATGGAGCTTGAGAGGTGCTGCAAAGAGGAATGGGCGAAACTGGCCAAGGATAGGTGTGCCAAGCTTGTGGCATCATATTCAAAAAGACTTGAGGCTGGAATTGCTGCCAAAGGGGCATTGACAAAGTATTGAGCAAAGGCTGTGAATACTTATGGACATGGGATTTCTCAATTTTTTTTATTTTTAATAAATTTGCAAAAACCTCAAGTAAACTTTTTTCATGTTGTCATTATGGGGTGTTGTGTGTAGAATTCTGAGGAAAAAAATGAATTTAATCCATTTTGGAATAAGGCTGTAACATAACAAAATGTGGAAAAAGTGATGCGCTGTGAATACTTTCTGGATGCACTGTACCTTATAAACAGTGGTAAGTCTGTGAGATTAGGCATTCTAAGGCTACATATTAATAATACAAAAAGGGAAAGTAGAGCAACATATGTTACTGAAAACACCCGCTCTTTACTTTTCAGCAGGGAATAACCGTTAACCATTTCTCTCATTCAAATTCATAACTAGGTGTCTCAGTCTATTTCTCTCCTGTTCCCTTTCTCCCTCCCTCCCTCCCTTATTCTCACTTTCTCTGACTCTTTCTTTCTTCCTTTCCTTCTCTGTTCTCAGCCTTTACTTTATCTTTTCCCAGTGCTGTCAGAGCCAGCAGAAAGTTGAAGGATAAAATACTCAGGGTGGAGCAGATCCGCCATTGTGGTGCCCAGAGTCTTGCTGTTGTGTGGTAGTTGCTGTAACACTCTTTCCTACTACTGTACTGTAGATATATTCATTGTGTACCAGAAGCCAATTAGTGCTTAACTAAGAGACAATACCCCCCCCCCCCCCCCAAAACCCCAACCTGTTTTGCAAGAAATCTCTGGGAACAAGTTGAAAAGTTGAATCAGAGAAGACCTGGGACTTGCTTTGTTGCAGTTAAAATTGATCAAGAAAATCCACCCTAATAAAAGGACAAGTGTCTGTCTGTCTGTATGTCCAGTTGCTATGCCCTTGTCTTTCCAACAGATGGAGCATCGCAAAGATTTGTAGTAATAAAATGCATTTTTTTATTGCTTGGTGCATCATAAACATTAGATAGATAGTTTCATGGACAGCCAAGATGCCTCCATAACGGAAGGATCAGGGGAACGGACATATACAGGGCACTACCACCCCCAGAGATTATATGGCATCCCACCTGGGTTGTGGTAATGCCATGTTTCTCATAGGGCATTGTGGGAATTGGAGTTCTGTAACTCAGCCCTGTTGGGTGTCGTGGGTGCAACCAGGGGGTGCTCCAGCCTGACCTGGAAGTGATCCTGGGCCAAGCCTTCAGGACACCGGAAGTACTTTTGGGGATTACTTAAAAGGGACTCTCTGCCACTACACCGGGAGCCAGAGTCGGGAGGGAGAGGAGGAGGAAGAGTGGAGGTGGAAGGACAGAGAGAAGAGAAAGAAGAGCTGTGCGCTGTAAACATTGCACTTGGTGCTTGTTGTACTCTGCGTTGGTGGGAAACAGTTGGAAAGCATTTCCCACACTGAAGAAAAGCCTCTGCTGGAACTTGTGCATGGTATCTGTCTGTGTCGGGTTTGGGAGCTGGTGCGCCCCCTGGTGGCCACGATAGATAGTGCCTTTCACATAGATAGATGTGAAAGGCACTGTATAATAGATAGATAATCTTTATTAATCCCAAGAGGAAATTCAAACATACAATTCATGCATGCAGTAGCAGATGCATAAAAAACAAGAATACGGACTCATGGGACAAAAAATACAGCAAATCAATCAATAGCAAAATAAATGAAAGTATACTGTGCAGAAATTTCAAAATTAACTTAAGGAGGCACTGAATTGCCTGATAGCAGTGGGCATGAAAGACCGCCAGAGGTGCTTCTTAGCCCACCGTGGTGGAATGAATCTGTGGCTAAAAGTACTCCAAGACAGCGCCTCCTGGAGGAGATGGAGGGTATTTTTCGTGATGGTATTCAATTTTTGCCTCCATCTTTTTTTCCAGAACAGCTTCCAGTGCTTTTAAGAATCCCATACCAAATGGTATATAACGAAGACTTCTGCATCACATGGTGCACTGCAAACATTAACGCTGAGGTCTACTGTATGTCGATTGCTTAGATGTCAACCCGTCTTAGATGGGTAGCACAGCTACTCTGTAGTAATAAACTGCATTACATTTCTCATTCCAACAGATGATGCATCACAAACATTAACACCACTTTTATGAATCCCACAGCCAGGTAACATCAACAGAGTGCAACTGCTGCCTGCAATACCTATGACGTGAGCCACGTGATGCCCACAGCACCAGACACAAAATGCCCATTTTTTTTTCAATAAAATCTAGGTGCAGACCCCCAGAGCTCTGTCCCGTTAAGGAGGTTGTTGATATGACGGCAGTACGCCGTCTTCCACTATAGGTTACGATTAGGGTCATAGGAGTGTTATCTGACTCATACAATGATGAATTTCAAGTAAACCAGCTGACAGAAGCATGTTGTCATGACTGATATCAAAGGGTGTTTCATGACGACTGATGTTGTGGATGTTTACTAGCTGATGTCAAAGGTATTACAGGCTGCTTCTCAATGGCTTATAACAGAGACATATGCATTGTATTTAACTCTTGTGAAATGGACGCCGTATAGCGCCCGACCCGGCACAGACTTCCCCGTGAACCGTCCAGCCACAACACAGTCCCAAGCACAGTAATAACACAAACTACAACCCTTCTTCTGCGCTTCTTCCACCACTCCTCCCAGACAACCTCGTCCTCTTCCTCTCAATTCTAGCCCTGAGTGGTGGTTGCCGGTCCTTTTTATAGCCCACCTGGAAGTACTCCAGGTGCTTGATCACCTGTTCCTGATTGCACTTCCAGGGCGGGGCTGTAGAGGTGTCCAGGTCGGCTCCGGGATCCAGGCAGCACCCCCTGGCGGCCACCCCAGATCCCCAGAGGGTTGTGGAGAACTCCATTTCCCATGGAGCCCTGCGAGAAACTGAGGCACCATCGTCAGCCAGGGCGGCTGCCACCAAGCGTCCCGGGGGAGGTACTAAGGAGCCCATGGATGTTCCCCCAGAACCTAAGTAGAAGGGGTGACCCAGCCAGGCATGGGACCCAGTCGCCCGCCACACTCTCCAATAGATGGTGCATCACAAACATTTGTAGTAATATATTTTATTATTGTAAATGAGTCTGATGCACCATCTGTTGGAATGACAAATGCTTACTACATACATTCCTACAGATGGGGCACTGCAAACATTAGCATTGAGGTGTATGTTGATTATTTAGATTTCAGCTCATCTTAGAGAGGTAGCACAGCTAGTACATTCTATAAAATGACACGTATTCCGGACAAATAACTCCAAGGAAATGAAATGATTTATTTGAAATGCAACTGAGATTTATTTATTCTGGATTTGTTTTTAATCGGAGTTGTCATTTTTTTTTTTTTAGTTATATGCTTATATAAAATTTTTTTTGATTGATAAAGTTGATGTTCAATACTCAAACTTCAGGCAGAACCCAAGAAATACTGATGCGTAATAGAGAATGCAATAATGTGGAATTAAACGAAAAAAAATATTCTAGCGTCTCTGGGTATGAGGGGGCCACGACTCCTCAGGGGTCCGATGACCATTAGAAGGGGTTAGGATACCTGGAGAAGTTGGCTTCAGAGAGCGTTGTTTTTCAAACGCTTACATTGCACTTCATCTCCTTG
This sequence comes from Erpetoichthys calabaricus, assembly GCF_900747795.2. Classification (NCBI taxonomy): domain Eukaryota; kingdom Metazoa; phylum Chordata; class Cladistia; order Polypteriformes; family Polypteridae; genus Erpetoichthys; species Erpetoichthys calabaricus. Next base: position 297,602,139 of record NC_041396.2, on the reverse strand, counting down.
CAGCTAATGTCGGTGTAGAAGTCTGCATGGTGCTCTTCGGTCCAGCGCCCCCTATGGTTTCTTTCCTTTCCCAACAAAATTCCATCTCCTGCCTGCTAGGGTTCCATTCCACACCCTTTTAAAAGCCACCGGAATCGGACACCGACAGCATATGGGGGAGTCTGCGATGTAAGGGGAAAATTAAATGTGAGTAAATCCATCCATTATCCAACCCGCTATATCCTAATTACAGGGTCACGGGGGTCTGCTGGAGCCAATCCCAGCCAACACAGGGTGCATGGCAGGAAACAAATCCCGGGCAGGGCGCCAGCCCACCGCAGGACACACACATACTAGGGACAATTTAGAATCGCCAATCCACGTAACCTGCATGTCTTTGGACGGTGGGAGGAAACCGGAGCAAACCCATGCAGACACGGGGAGAACATGCAAATTCCACACAGGAAGGACCCGGGAAGTGAACCCAGATCTCCTTACTGTGAGGCAGCAGCAATACCACTGCGCCACCGTGCCGTCCGTGAGTAAATCTGTTTGGTTTATTTATTTGTTTGTTTTTTCTCCTTTACAATACGATCAGAGTTGATTGATTGCCATTCTTCTTGAAAAATAATATGTGGAGAAAATATGTGCTGACGTCTGAAATGAAAGTGTTAGTGTTATGTTTTTGGGCCCCCGTGAAAATGCAGCTTTGTGATACAGGACTCATACACACACCAAGCACACACACTAGGGACAATTTAGAATCGCCAGTGCACCCAACCTGCATGTCTTTGGACTGTGGGAGGAAATCCACGCAGACACGGGGAGCTGTAAATATGTATATATATATATATATATATATATATATACAGTATATACGTGGAGATAGCGGGTGACATCATCCATTCCGCTGTTGCTAAGTTACAAACGCAGCACCCTGAGGCGCTTGTGCTAATCGCTGGAGACTTTAACCATGTGACGCTGGACAAAACATGACCTGCCTTCTCCCAGTATGTGGATTGTAACACCCAGGGAAATAAGACTATTGACTTACTGTATGCAAACGTTAAATACGCATACAGCGCCACCCCGCTGCCTGCGCTTGGGAAAGCAGATGATAACCTGGTTCTGCTTCAGCCTCACTACAAACCAAGAGTGAAGGTCCTACCTACAACCACACGCTCATTCAGGAAGTGGTCCCTTGAGGCAGAGCAGGCTCTGAGAGACTGGAACTACAGACTGGGATATCCTGCAGGGGTCACATAGTGAGAACATTGAGGAGGTTGTTGACTGCAATACTGACTACATCAACTTCTGTATGGACATTGTAGTTCCAGTAAGAACAGTACGCTGCTATGCTAACAACAAGCTATGGATTACAAGTGACATCAAGGGCCTTTTGAACCAGAAGAAAAGGGCTTTTAAAGGCGGTGATCAGCTTGAGCTCAAACGCGTGCAGAAGGAACTCCGAGTCCAGCTCAGGGCGGCGAAGGAGCAGTACAGGAGAAAGCTGGAGCAGAAGTTGCAGAATAACAGCATCAAGGAAGTGTGGGATGGGATGAAGATCATCACTGGCTGCAGCTCGAAGCGGGGTACCACCATCGAGAGAGACGTGAAGAGAGCAAACCAGATGAACAACTTCTTTAACAGGTTTGACCACCCTGACCCACTCTCACCTCAGAGTACTGCACTCTCCACACATCCTTCTGCTGACACCAGCATAGGAGTTTCCCCCCACCCACAATTACAGCAGCGCAAGTGAGTAGAGAGCTGAGGAGACTTCGTGCCAGCAAAGCAGCGGGTCCAGATGGAGTATCGCCACGACTGCTGAAGGTCTGTGCGCTGGAGCTGGGGAGTCCTCTACAGCGCATCTTCAACCTGAGCCTGGAACAGGGGAGAGTCCTGAGGCTTTGGAAAACATCTTGCATCACCCCAGTCCCAAAGGTATCACGTCCTGGTGAGCTGAATGACTTCCGGCCTGTCACTCTGACGTCACATGTGATGAAGACCATGGAGAGACTGCTGCTTCACCACCTGAGGCCACAGGTCCGCCACGCCCTCGACCCTCTGCAGTTCGCATACCAGGAGAAGGTGGGAGCGGTGGATGCCATCATCTACATGCTACACCGATCCCTCTCCCACTTGGACAGAGGCAGTGGTGCTGTAAGAGTTATGTTTCTGGGCTTTTCTAGCACCTTCAACACCATCCAACCTCTGCTCCTTAGGGACAAGCTGACAGAGATGGGAGTAGATTCATACCTGGTGGCATGGATCATGGACTATCTTAAAGACAGACCTCAGTATGTGGGTCTCTTGAACAGCAGGTCTGACATTGTGGTCAGCAGCACAGGAGCGCCACAGTGGACTGTACTTTCTCCGGTCCTGTTCAGCCTATATACATCAGACTTCCAATACAACTCGGAGTCCTGCCACGTGCAAACGTTCACTGACGACACTGTTATGGTGGGCTGCATCAGGAGTGGGCAGGAGGAGGAGTATAGGGACCTAATCAAGGACTTTGTTAAATGGTGCGACTCAAACCACCTGAACACCAGCAAAACCAAGGAGCTGGTGGTGGATTTTAGGAGGCCCAGGCCCCTCGTGGACCCCGTGATCATCAGAGGTGACTGTGTGCAGAGGGTGCAGACCTATAAATACCTGGGAGTGCAGCTGGACGATAAACTGGACTGAACTGCCAATACTGATGCTCTGTGCAAGAAAGGACAGAGCCGACTATACTTCTTTAGAAGGCTGGTGTCCTTCAACATCTGCAATAAGATGCTGCAGATGTTCTATCAGACGGTTGTGGCGAGCTCCCTCTTCTACGCGGTGGTGTGCTAGGGAGGCAGCATAAAGAAGAAGGACGCCTCACGACTGGACAAACTGGTGAGGAAGGCAGGCTCTATTGTAGGCATGGAGCTGGACAGTTTGACATCTGTGGCAGAGCGACGGGCGCTGAGCAGACTCCTGTCAATCATGGAGAATCCACGGCATCCACTGAACAGGATCATCTCCAGACAGAGGAGCAACTTCAGAGACAGACTGCTGTCACCGTCCTGCTCCACTGACAGACTGAGGAGATCGTTCCTCCATCACACTATGTGACTCTTCAATTCCACCTGGGGGGGTAAACGTTAACATTATATAAAGTTATTGTCTGTCTGTATACCTGCATTGTTATCACTCTTTAATGTAATATTGTCTTTATGAATGTGCTGCTGCTGGAGTATGGGAATTTCCCCTTGGGATTAATAAAGTATCTATCTACTGTATATACTTGGTTGTCAATGTTTCATCTATAACGTATTGTCCTTATAGCTTTATATGCGCTGAGAGCCCTGGATCTGTGTGTGCTCAAAGCCATGACATGACTGAGTGTTTTGCTGCCCGTGGTCTTGTTATTGGTTGTAAGTAGGATGTGTCTTGCAAGAATCTCATGTTCTACATCCCCGCGAGACGGTCCTGAGTCAATCTCTTGGCACAAAGTCTCATATTTGGCCACAGAGTGTCTTGCGGGGACCTTAATCTGTTTTGTCTTGCGGGTCTTTTAAGTGTCTTCCGTGATCTTCAAGTGAAGATCACGTCTTGTCTCCCTAGTCATTCTCTCCCAGGATTTGTGGTGGGCTGGCGCCCTGCCCGGGGTTTGTTTCCTGCCTTGCGCCCTGTGTTGGCTGGGATTGACTCCAGCAGACCCCTGTGACCCTGTAGTTAGGATATAGCGGGTTGGATAATGGATGGATATATATATATATAATATATGTGTATGTATTTGTGTGTATATATATATATATATATATATATATATATATATATATATATATATATATATATATATATATATATATATATATATGTGTGTGTATATGTATATATTGGAGATGCTTCTAAGAGGAACCCTTTTAAAATCTCTCTTCAATGTCAAATTCCATCCATGTACATCTTTGAAAACATTTCATAGTCGACCTTCATCGCCCGAAAAGGGTCGCCAGTATAATCTCTTCCTAACATATAAGTATAGGCCATTAGTCGCTGGGTTGGCTCCAGTTTTGACTTGGGAACAACTGATGGCTTGTCACTTATGACTCATTGGTGTCCGGAGAGCCAACCAGCGTTTCTTAGTCGAGTCTTTAGTTCAATTTGCTACAGCAGGCCGAGTTGAAACTGTGCGGGAAGTGTTTGGTAGTGGAACGCGCAGCAACGTTTGATTACTGGTTTAGCCGTAACGCTGACGACGCCAGATCTTGGTGCACTTTTTAAATAGATTATAACGTTATATTTTGATAAAGGCCACGTGTTACCTTGCAAAAAAATTAGCTGAATACCGTAATGAGAAAATCCGGTGTATGTTAACATTATTTTTATTAAACTGGCGTTCAAGTTTATACAGTCCACACGTACCGGTATCAGCGTTTAACGTAACTGGCCCCGCTTGGGATTGTTCATCCTAGGCCAACTCTGTTATTATTATTACTGTTGTGATGAAAACTATTAAGTGTCTTCATGATTTCTGAGGAAAGTACAAAATGCCTTCCTGAGTGACATCTTGCGGCTAAAGGGCGGGTTGTAAATCGTGACGTCATTCCTTCTGGACTTTGAACTGGGAAACACGCAGGGACTTCATAACACTCCTCTTGTTCTATGAGGTAGGACACATTCTTACATTCTTATCCTATAAGCCGTTTAATAGGAGGCGTTCTGAGACGCTTGATAAGTACGGGCGCACAGGCGGCCTTTTTTTCTTCTTTTTTAAAACCTAAACTAGGAGTCCGGCTGAAATTTACAAAATCCCTAAAACTGCCCCGGAATTCTGTCTTAATCGTCACTTAGACAGTGTAAACAAACAGTAGACCGACTCGTTTTGCATGGTAATCAGAGTAAGTCGCTTGCAGTGGGTTTGTTTCAATAAAAGCGCACATGGCAGTTTGGCTGAGGTGACAAATGGGAGGACTGGGCAGAGACACCTTACTGTTCAGCACCAAACTCTCAAATGAGCCCAAAAAAGGAAAGTGCACTTATCTACAGAGAAGTAACATACACACATACATTCTCACACACACACACACAATAATAAATAATGAACACGTGTATTTTTGAACAAGACGTAACGAGTTGAAATCAGAGGCGTGACCACGGGGGGGGGGGCTGGGGGGGCTGGGGTGGGCACTGCCCCCCCCCCCAGAGACAAGCCGTGCCCCCCCTGCGAAATGCTCTGTCTGTCCAGTGAAAACCCTGGAGAAGAATAACATTTGATTTTCAAAACTGAGTTGCTTTCCAATCGGCCCGTTTGAATGTGGGGCGTATCCATCAGTGTCTCCTCCACTAGACAGGCACCTTGAGGCTCACAGTTCACTTCGTCGCACATTTTTCAGCATGTTTTGAACCTGTTGACTGCATTCTTTAATTAAAACAGCGTATACGTTCCATTCTTCTTTTATTTTCTGGCTGGTAACACCAAAGGCTATACATAGGTGGCTTATTAAAAAGCAGACATCTTCAACCTCTGTCCCTCCGCAAGCTGCTGGCTCCACGGTTGAGCCCAGCACCGCTGCTACCACCACAGAGCACAGCGCACCCACGTCGGGAACTGAAACTCCAAAAGATGTAGATAAGCCCACACAATCCTCCAGCTCTGCGCCCGTGTCGGGTACTCCAAACCCGTGCCTTCAACAAAATATACAATCCGGTCTGCCTGACTTAAATATTGATAGTCCATCCCAGCCCGTTTTAATTAATCATCCCAAGCGCACATTCGGAAAGACACTCAGATGTTTTAGTGCAAGCTGGTATCAGTCTCGACCATGGCTTGAATATTCTGTTGTCCGTGATGGTAGCTTTTGTTTTGCCTGCCATAAATTTAGTGTTTCTAATTCGGACCGCGAGGACATATTCACCAAACACGGCTACACTAATTGGAAAAAAGCTCTAGAAAAAGACGGTGTCGGCTTCCACAAACACGCGTCTAGTATCCCGCACGTCAGAGCCATGTCTGCATCACAGCACTCATCACTGGTGTGTCTTCAGCTGCATGTCAAAGCTCTTTCTCTACTTTGAACCGCATTCTCACTCCACTCCGCCGAACAATTAATGCTGCATTCAAGGAAGAAAAATTTAGTCATTGAGGCACATGAGAAAAACATCGCAGAAAATCTAGACATGAATGAATTTATTTCAGAATTTGCCAAGAGTAATCGCAGACTGGTCTTGTAGATAATATCCAGTTTAAACACTGGAAACTGATGTCCTATAGCCTCCCATGACTACAATAAGCCACGTTTCTGTTCTTGCTCTCATATGTTGTATACATTTAACTTTATTGATATTTACCTTGTCCTGCGGTGGGTTGGCACCCTGCCCGGGATTGGTTCCTGCCTTGTGCCCTGTGTTGGCTGGGATTGGCTCCAGCAGACCCCCGTGACCCTGTGTTCAGATTCAGCGGGTTGGACAATGGATGGATGGATGGATATTTACCTTGTAGATGTAGTTCTATATTTGTTCACAAAAAATAATAATACAAGTTCCATTGCCTCTGTTAATTTTATTGAACAATAGGTTATGATTTATGCCACAATTTTTGCTTTTATATGTTATATAAAACTATGTTGTTATTATTATTTGACCCCCCTACGAAAATGGGGATGGATGGATATTTTTTGCCAAACCCAGATAAGCCAAATGCCCACCCACACATAATGTTCTGGTCACACCTCTGGTTGAAATGCGACTGTCCGATCAGCAGAGTTGCCGCGACTATGTGGTCAATTTTCACTTTGAAAAGCGCAAATCTTCTGATAAAGTGGAAAGCTCATCGGCAGAAGTGACAGACTACTTGGTGACGCTATATTTCATCATATTTCAAAGCGTTCCAATAAAATGAGTTATTTTTTTAAAACCAATGAGAACCTCTCCTTTGTTATGATGCACGTCGGAGTATTCACTTCTACTTCATATGTTCAGATGTGCTAAAATATAGTGTTTTATTTCTTTTTGGCTATTATGCAAATGACATAGCAACTCTGCAAGTCATTAAAAGGTTTACTAGTTGAATATAAGCGAAGATATTTAGGTACTCAACTGTTATAACCCCGCCACTTTCGATGTTATACTTAACTGCATTAGAGACCTCGCAAAAAAAGTAATGTTTCAAAAGTAATTTAAATCAAATTTTACGTATTCTTATTTTTGTTTTGCAAATAAACGAATTTAAATAACGATTTAGCTTTTCTCCTGCTTTTGTCTGTGGGCGGGGTTATAAAACACGAGTACAGATATTTAAATGAATCGAATTATTTGATAAGAAAAATCAAATAATCATTGTATGTGAAGGCGTGTGAGAAGTTTCGATTAAAACCCTCAAACTGAGCACCCTCTTTGAAAAACAAAATGTGGGAACCCTAATAGATAAACAGATAAGCCCGTGCGGGACACCAAGACGAGCGTTAAAATACACGCCAGTCACACACGCGCACCGGCAGGAGGCGAGCGGACCGCAGCGCAGCTCAGCAGAACACACCCTTGACCTGAACACACGGAAAAAAGAACGAGAAGAAGAATACACCAACTTTATAGAAAACGTAGTTAAAGAAAGAAAGAAAGAAAGAAAGAAAGAAAGAAAGAAAGAAAGAAAGAAAGAAAGAAAGAAAGAAAGAAAGAAAGAAAGGAGGCTCAGGTGCATCACACGCTCTGTTTTCTTTTTTCTGACCATATTATTTATACTGTACTGTATATTGAGAGATGTTCTCCCCGTGTGTGCGTGGGTTTCCTCCCACAGTCCAAAGACAGTCATGTTAGGTGCATTGGCGATTCTAAATTGTCCCTTGTGTGTACTTTGTGTGTGGGTGTGTGTGTGCCCTGCGGTGGGCTGGCGCCCTGCCCGAGGTTTGTTTCCTGCTTTGCGCTCGGGCACCTTTACTCTGAAAAGAGTGTGAGTTTTAGAGTGACCAGGGCCGCTGCTGGCCAAATGGGTGCCCTAAGCAGAAATTTACTTTTGTGCCCCCTCCCCCAAATATTAGTTAGGCAGCCGTAACAGAGGTGAGGGCGCGCGCGTCATCACGTGTGCTTAGCCTACTCTGCGTTCACCGTAAAATGCAATATATACGTTTATATTTTTGTTTATTTGTATATGTATATTATTAATAATTTATTGTTATAATATATAAAAACGATTTTTTTTTTTGAGCAGCTGGGATGGTGCCCCCCTGGGAGTTGGTGCCCTACGCAGACTGCGTACTCTGCGTATAGGGAGCGGCGGTACTACACGGTGACATATTCAGAGTCTTCAGTCCGTTTGAGACTTGAATTGAAAGTCCGAGGGTCACATGCAGAATGAACCCAGTGGTCTCCCCTGATGGACATTAACATAAGGAGGTACAGTTTGAGCCCGCAGCCCCTCAGCCCCCATCACATTACCTGGTGGGCTCGAACACACACACACACACACACCTCACCACAATGTCACCCGAGTGTTCATTCTAAGGACCAAATGTCACGTTTGCTTTTCCCCTATTGACTTGAAGCCTTATTGTGGACAAACCAAAATATCGACACCAAACGCAACGCTCAGGATGAGGTTAAAAAAAATTCAATGAAATGAGGAAACAAAGTGAAAAAGAGAGAAGTTGTAACACTGAGTGTGACAGGAGGATTTATTGAGCAAGGCGGGAGGTGCCGCTATAAGAGGCGGGGGTGTCGACGGGAGGGCAGAGAGGCAGACACGACACCGCAGAGCAGAGCTGCGCAGAGCAACAGCGAGGGGCTTCATGGCTGAGGTAAGTGGCACGGGGGAGGGGGGCGTTCAAAGAGGGCACAGGCAGACTGCAAACAAGGGACTGAAGGGTTAATCGGCTGGGTCCACGGTGCTTGTTTTACTGAAATTGGGTTTGTGAGGACAAACAGGACACTCTTATAAATAAAAGCAGCAAAGTGTTTCTCCAAAGTGATGCCAAAGGGGAACCATTTTTTTTTTGGTTCCTAATAAAACCATCCGCATGAAGGTTCCAGAAAGGACTTTCATTTATTTAGATATAGTATGCTCTATAAATAACCTTGAGAAGAGATTTATGAAATATAAAAAATTAGTATTGCTGCCTATACAGCGAGGACACAGACAACGTGCAAACAAAACAGAAAAGAGTTCCTATGCTACCTGTACTGCAGGGTGGGCATTGGCAGGGCACAAACAGGGCACCTGAACGATCATCGTCTAAGTCTACATTGTGTTTCCGATTATAATGGAAGCGACTTTCATGAAGCGAATAAGGAGTGAAGTTTGACTTATTTGTTTAATGTTTGTAGCGACGGCCCAACTTGTGTAGTTTTAGGTGGTGCGGGAGCGCGCACACGCACGCGCACACGTTACTGAGTGCCGCTTGTCAGCAGCCCGGCAATCAGAAAGCACCAAGGGAGCGTTGTTTTAGTACAAAAGGGAGCGGGGTAAGTGCGGGCAAAAAAATAAATAAATAAAAATAAAACCAAGCCCGAGAGGAACTGTGATCGCCGAGTCCGTAGGGAGAAGGTAAACTGTGGAGGACGAGCTGCACGGGTAACACCAGACTGGTTTACGGGGAGACGTAAGGTGGGACGAGGCAGCTACGGAAGGTATATGTGGTGGTCTCGGTAGCTGAGGCGCTGAAAAGGTGCAGCTGGCGAGAGAGGGGAGTTGAGGAAGGGATTGCGACTCGAAACAGTCATATACGACGGAGGGCACGGCGCCCTAGAAGTTGCGGTGACCAAGCTCGCGTCCGCAGGTTACTGTAAGCAGGGGCGGCCTTAGGCATGTGCAAACAGGTCCGCCACGCCAATATATATTGAATATAAAACAGAAAGAGAAAATAACGACACAGCTGACGGCAATGTGGCCGAAAAACATTGCGTTTATTGTTAATTAGTACGCTGTATTTACTAATGTCGCTCGAGTCGGAGCAGTAAGCTATATGTAGTATTATAACGTTCTGCCGTAATGAGAATATCATGGGCCGCCACTTGGTTTTCAAGTGACGGACACGCGTGTCATGAGCACGAGGCGGCTATTCAGTGTCCGCAACGGACCTGGCCATCCGCCGTGCATAAGATCTCTGCCCAGGGCCGCCACGAGCCTAGAGCCGTCCCTGCTGTAAGTGCGCATTATTTATCTTATGTATATTATTTTTTCAATATTCTTGTTTATTTTTTCGCATGTAACTACTTATTTGGCGCATTGTTAGACACTTTTGGGTACATTATTTGTATGTAAATGTGGTATAGAAATCAATGTGTTCCTCGTCCCAAAATTATGCGTTGTACTTGCCGCTGACCGCTCATTGGATCCTATTTCGCACACAATGAGCCCGCCCCGCCCACCAAAGAGAATATCGCACTTGTTTAATGTTATTCTAGCCAGTCGCAGACTAGGTGGTCTCAGCCGTTGGGTGTGTCACATTACACGATGGTAAAGCGCGACCCCGACTGGCTAAGATTCTGTAAGTGGAGACTATGACTGAAAATCGCTGAAACAGTCGTCTAATGTAACATGGGCCCAAGTCTCACATCAGGTTCAGAACTGAGCCCGGATGGGCCTCCTCATTGGTCCACCCTATAACTTAGCTTCTTAATTTTTTCTCTTTTTTTAATCAATATGAAAAATCCGTTCAACTATTAAAAGTGTTTGGAAAGTGTGTACGTGTGGATGGAGGTTAAACAGCGCATGTGCAAATTACAGGGTTTAGACACTATGATTGACTGGAAGTGTTGCCAATCACAGCCGGTCAAAACACGTGACGTTTGCAGGCGGCTACGTTGAAGTCGGCTCCCGTTGAGCTCCACCTACTCGATTCGTAGGATTCACTGAAGTGAGACGTTCAAACCGAAAGAACCGTTCGAGAATCGCCCACCAGTACTGTTGGGCCGTTCTCTTGTAGGTAAGGACAACGATGTCTTGATAAACAGCCGTTTTGAGGGTTTAATAGTGAGATGAAACAAAGGAAAATGTGAAGAACGTGCCAGTCAGATGTCGACGCTGAAATTTTCGGTGATGCCTTAAAACCGGATTAAGCCGACCCCCATACCCCCCCCCCCCTTTTTTTGACCTATCTCCTTAACAGAGAGTTGATCGTACTTTTAAGAATGCAGCACGCGTACACCAGCGCTTCGCACTTTTGATTTCGGCGCGAGACTTGATCGCGTCATTAGAGAGGGCGAGGAGGGGGTCACGTGGACCTGGGTTCCACTATACTACAGTAACAGTGCACGACATGTATGCGGGATTTCGAAAGTCGCGATGTTGGCGTGTTTGCAACAATCCCGTTGAGGGTAGATTCACTCTTAGACTGGAAAGGCGAGTGTCATATATGCCCACAAACAGCGATTACAAGGAATGGCAATATAGATCTGGCATATTCTACTTTGAATAGCATCCTAATATGCATGGAAAAAAGTGAAATCATTAACGTCCCTCCCGATTTACCAAAACGGCGCTCCTCGGTGTTCAGAGCGCACGGAGGGATTGGCGGAGTCCGAAGCGCGCGCGCGCATGCGCGTTGGTAGTTACATAAAGTACGTTCCTCTGTGTCCGGAGCGCGCGCCCCTTTAACTTTTCTAAACGGCGCACTGTGGCGCTCGCCCATGTCACCTAATGGATCGAGCGAATCTGCTGCAGGCGCACGGGGCGTCACTGTAGTGTTTCAGTAAGACAGAAATCTGCTTGGTCAAAGGTCAGTGCTGCTAGTTTTATTTCTCCGATCTTTTTGAGAATTGCTATCGAGCTCCGAGAGATTTGTTACTTTAGTTTGCCAGGTGTTCTTCATTCAACTTAAACGGGTTGGTCCACATTATGAAGCAAGTCGCAGTTTTCCTCCCCTGGAAGTTTTAATTTGAAGCATAATTGTCCCTAAGATGCAAATACGGTATGTATATACAGTTCTTATTGTTTTAATACTGTGCAGGTTGAAAAAGGCGATTATCAAGTAGAGGAGAAACAGATAAAAAGTTTCTCTGCCTTGAAGTGCGTCTTGTGTTGGCTCCATATTCTGAGTGAGTGGTGCATGACTGGCTTATTGGTATACTGATGACAGTTAGAATTTACTGGGACAAAAAGCAGGGCTTATAAAGACATAACAGCAAGATTTCTTTTCCATGGCGGGTGGTAATTCATCAGTCGGTGCGGATATCCTGATCTTTATAGTGTGTGTATTTGTTACCCAGTGTAACCAGTATACGAGGGTCATGCATCTCCCGACACAATCGCACCCAAAACAATCATGGCTTCAAATATTGGCCCTTTCATTATTAAACAAACCGGTGAGCACAAACACAGAGGTATGGGTCCTCCTCTTTCATTCCACTCCTCTGAAGAGTTTTGCCCTCTGCCATCCGATTCTTACAGCCCAGACAAGGCAGAGTGGCTCCTTTTAATCTTAGATCTCTGAGTACTTCCAGTATTTAGGAAGCACTTCCAGCTCAGACAGACATCCCATAATATAGAGATTCTACATACCTGCAGCACCCTCTGCTGGCACGCAAAGACCTCCAGGAACTTGACTTCCCACCGTTCCCTGTGGGTATCCTGCAGGGTACAAAAGCCCAGGGATGCTGCCACCTAGCACATCAGGGGATCCATAGACTGTTGTCTCCCCTGGTTCTTCCATTGCATTGACCTCCTGGCTGAGGTCCTCACCTTTCTTCTTCTTCACTCTCCAATATCCTGACCTCCCATCCTGGTAAGGAACCTCGCGCCATCCCTGCCGGGGCACGCAGTCCATCACACCAGTAATAAAACTGAAATGTAGGTAGTGCCGTGCCATCTTCTGCTTTCGGTCTTTGTAGAGTTGCATTTTGAATGCGTGGACATCTTGAATTCCAGATAAATGAGGTAATAGTTTATTCTGGCTTCTTAACCATTGGTTAATGTACTTTTATAAAGGGGATGCTCTGAAATAGAAATATAAGTAACATTAGATATTTAAACTATTTTTTGATACAATGACCAAACAGATGCCCAGTATAGCATGGTGCGATTGAGAGTTCACTGGGAAAAGCACACTTCAAATTAATTTTGGGTGCAGTTGCATTTTGAATTTCTGCTGCTGCGTTAAGGACCACTGGTAAAGATATTTGTAGGTCTGAGATATAATGTATCTTATCATCTGTGTATAGTGATATCTTCTGTTCAAGTTCTCCTCTGATAATCCACTTTATCTCTGATGTATTTCGAAAAATGACTAGCTAATGCATAAAGCAAGGGTGACAGATGTCACCCTTGTCGAGTCCCACATTCTAGTTTGAAGGAGTCAGAGTTCAAGTTGTCACTACAGACTGAGGCTCCTGGACTGGTATAAAGTCATTTTATGCATGCCCATCTATTTGTGCCAATAGTGGTGAATGGGTAGCCCCATGCCACTCTGCCAAAGGCTTTTTCTGCACCCAAAAATATGTCTAGTGTGTTAGATTTTGTGGGCAAGTATATTACATTAAACAGACACAGAAGGCCTGAAGCTAAGTGTCTGCCTTTAATGAATCCGGTTTGGTCTTGTGATATTACAGGAGGAAACACTTTCTCTATCCGTCTTGCTAAAACTTTGGCGAGTGTCTTAGTATCATTATTCAGAAGTGAGATGGGTCTGTATGATGCACATTGTAGAAGGGCCTCGTTCTTCTTAATGAAAAGTGATAATTAATGCTTGGTGAAAAGTTTGAGGTTTGCCTTTAGCTTCTATAAACATTGGTAATAATAGTTAAGGTAACTTATTTGAGAATATTTTATAAAATTCCACTGGGTAGCCATCAGGGCCCACTGCTTTCCCACTTTGAAGTGAGATTATAGCATCTAGTAACTTTGAAAATGTCAGAGGTAATACGACCTTATTTTTCTTGGATAAAAAAGGCACCCAGTCCTGTGTCCGAAGCGACCATCTGGAGAAGAAAAGGTAAGGAGAAATCTGGCGTTTTTAGTACATACCACGAGACTAGGTGCATACTTCTTTGTTGGGTTTGTTAAACGGCGTCGGCCTCTCTGAGAAGCGAGGCACAAACCGGCGGTAGTAACTCTCTAAACCCTAAACATTTGAGAGAGAATTTTGTTGTCTAGCTTCTATAAACATGCTAATAATAGTGGAGCTAACTTATAAAGTTCCACTGGGTTGCCATCTGGGCTTGCGGTTTTCCCACTTTGGAGTGAGTTTATCACATCGTAGTTCTGAGAGTGTCCGTATGCAGGTGTGTTGTTGCGTCAAACATCTTAGATTGTGTCTCACCTTCTTTGAACTAAGTGGAGTGTAAGGACTTGTAGTACTCTCTAAATGCGTGCAATACATTTTTATGGTCGATGATTTTCATCTCCAGTTGTGTTGGTAATTTCAGTTATTGCATTGCGAACGTCCTCCTTGTGAATTTGTTGAGCTAAGATCTTATTAGCCTTCTCTCCTTCATCATAGTAATGACGTCACAACTTCAAGATGAGATGTTCCGTTTCTCTTGCCTGTTGTTGTTGAGGTTCAATTCCAATGACCCAGGTGGTCTTTCCCTGTAAAGTGCCTCATCTGGAGACCTGGCGTATTCTTGATCTTTTCTGGAGATCTCGCTGCTTCACTCCAACACCTTCTTGGTCTCCAATTTATTGTTATGTGAGAGAGATACAGTGCATCTGGAAAGTATTCACAGCGCATCACTTTTTCAACATTTTGTTATGTTACAGCCTTATTCCAAAATGGATTAAATTCATTTTTTTCCTCAGAATTCTACACACAACACCCCATAATGACAACGTGAAAAAAGTTTACTTGAGGTTTTTGGAAATTTATTAAAAATAAAAAAATTGAGAAAGCACATGTACATAAGTATTCACAGCCTTTGCCATGAAGCTCCAAATTGAGCTCAGGTGCATCCTGTTTCCCCTGATCATCCTTGAGATGTTTCTACTGCTTCATTGGAGTCCACCTGTGGTAAATACAGTTGAGTGGACCTGATTTGGAAAGGCACACATCTGTCTATATAAGGTCCCACAGTTGACAGTTCATGTCAGAGCACAAACCAAGCATGAAGTCAAAGGAATTGTCTGTAGACCTCCGAGACAGGATTGTCTCGAGGCACAAATCTGGGGAAGGTTACAGAAACATTTCTGCTGCTTTGAAGGTCCCAATGAGCACAGTGGCCTCCATCATCCGTAAGTGGAAGAAGTTCGAAACCACCAGGACTCTTCCTAGAGCTGGCCGGCCATCTTAACTGAGCGATCGGGGAACCATCCCTGCAGCAATCCACCAATCAGGCCTGTATGGTAGAGTGACCAGACGGAAGCCACTCCTTAGTAAAAGGCACATGGCAGCCCGCCTGGAGTTTGCCAAAAGGCACCTGAAGGACTCTCAGACCATGAGAAAGAAAATTCTTTGGTCTGATGAGACAAAGATTGAACTCTTTGGTGTGAATGCCAGGCGTCACGTTTGGAGGAAACCAGGCACCGCTCATCACCAGGCCAATACCATCCCTACAGTGAAGCATGGTGGTGGCAGCATCATGCTGTGGGACTTGGAGACTAGTCAGGATAAAGGGAAAGATGACTGCAGCAATGTACAGAGACATCCTGGATGAAAACCTGCTCCAGAGCGCTCTTGACCTCAGACTGGGGCGACAGTTCATCTTTCAGCAGGACAACAACCCTAAGCACACAGCCAAGATATCAAAGGAGTGGCTTCAGGACAACTCTGAGAATGTCCTTGAGTGGCCCTGCCAGAGCCCAGACTTGAATCCCATTGAACATCTCTGGAGAGATCTTAAAATGGCTGTGCACCGACGCTTCCCATCCAACCTGATGGAGCTTGAGAGGTGCTGCAAAGAGGAATGGGCGAAACTGGCCAAGGATAGGTGTGCCAAGCTTGTGGCATCATATTCAACAAGGCTTGAGGCTGGAATTGCTGCCAAAGGGGCATCGACAAAGTATTGAGCAAAGACTGAATACTTATGGACATGGGATTTCTGAATTTTTTT
The DNA here is from genome assembly GCF_900747795.2 of Erpetoichthys calabaricus. Classification (NCBI taxonomy): domain Eukaryota; kingdom Metazoa; phylum Chordata; class Cladistia; order Polypteriformes; family Polypteridae; genus Erpetoichthys; species Erpetoichthys calabaricus. Next base: position 297,586,212 of record NC_041396.2, on the reverse strand, counting down.
ATTTTTAATAAATTTGCAAAAATCTCAAGTAAACTTTTTTCATGTTGTCATTATGGGGTGTTGTGTGTAGAATTCTGAGGAAAAAAATGAATTTAATCCATTTTGGAATAAGGCTGTAACATAACAAAATGTGGAAAAAGTGATGCGCTGTGAATACTTTCTGGATGCACTGTATGAAATAATCTATCTTCTTATAAACGCCTTCAGAGTTTCCAAGAGTATTCCTGTTTAAACCATTGAGGATGTTTTAGTCTCTAAAAAAAATTCATTCGGTTGTTCGGAGATGAACTCTGTAAAGTTCAAATCTGCTAACGACCGGGGGTGAAGACATCAGCTACGACATGATCATGTAGGGGTTAAAGCTCCAAGATCAAGAGGGGCACGAACGGAGATAACAATAGTGTCGTACTTACAAGTTTTGATGGTGGGCAATAAATTATCAAGAAGGAAATGATCAGTTGTTGGGTAAATATGATGTACTGGGGAGAAGAAGGAATATGCTCTTGAATGTGGATTTAATAACCTCCATGGGTTTGGTCAGTTATGACTCATTCCAAATTGTGTGATTGTCTTTGTAGATGTTATCGTCTCTGTAGTTGATGATCTGTCCAAGTCGGGATTTAAAGATGCAATGAAAGTCTCCAGCCATTGGAATGTTCGGAGTGCCCATATTGGGAATTGATGCAAGTACATTTTGGATAAAGTCTTCATTTTTTACATCAGGTGCTATAAGGACATGACAGTGACCACCCTAGTCACCCAGTATAACTGGTCAAATCAAAGTAAGGTAAAGGAAACACCAAATCGCAGGGGTGACTGTTAGTGAACTAACAAAACTGGTAGAGCTTTGGGTTTTGAATCCTAATGGCAGGAAGAGGCGGGTCCAGGTGGACGGGTACCAGAAGTGATGTCAGAGGTGGTATAGCTGTCAATCATCAGGTCTGCAGAGGAGAGGAGGAGAAAGGGTATTAGAACACGGCGCCAACCCCTGGAGAGGCGGTAGAATTTCAGTCACTAGAGTCCTTCAGCTGTCCCCATGTGCATGCATGTGACAGTTCATAGAGATTTATCAACGTAACTTTAGAATGAAATAAATTAGCCATCACCATGACATGGTGCCCTTCAGGGTCAGACACTACATCTGATGCGACACATGAGTTTTTTCTTTTGTGTTAAGATTCCCACTCTTCTGGGTTTCTTTGAATAGCTGGAGTGAAAAATGTGGCTGATTAAATCGTTTGGAAATCGAAATCGGGTCTGGGTCTCCTGTAAAACGACTGTCATCGTAGCATTAAGGCCTGAGAGGTGGGAGAAGACGTTTTTCTCTTTAGATCATGATTGAGACCTTTGACATTCCAGGTTACAGCCTGCAATGTATGGTCAGAGAGAGGCGCTGCTTCTGAGCATTTTGAGGACATTTTGTAATATTAAGTAGTGTCCAAAATTCGGTTTAACTCTGATTTCGTTTTGTTGTTGTGGGATATGATGGCGGAGGAGCTTTGTCATTATTTTGGTGCTTACAATTGTGGGGGTGACAAGGACTTTTAGGACTGCCACGCTCTTTTTCCCTTCTGCCAAACCCCCAGTTTGCCTCCCCACGTGAGTCTGGACCACACTTTAGAGTCTCAGTCCCCTGACACGCAGAGAGATGGGGGACATCCAAAACAAAGAGACCCCCGGCAGTGGTGTGGTAAGGGTTAATCTGATATCTTATGATAGCACAGTCCAGATACAGTCAACCGGGGGTCTCCTGAAAGAAGGAAGAAAACACAATCTCTCTGCTTTATCTTCTATTTGTTCCCCTTCTGTGGTGAAACAAAAAGCAACCGGAATTAAAGCAGCTTCCTCCACTGACACATAGCGGATTATGCAGATGGGAATTCACACATGGAGGCGCCGTACAGTAAATGACTGGGGGGGGGCAGATTTGTGAAACACCAGTGGCTCCTGATTTTAGATGGACTCTCACTGCCCACACACAGGCGAAGTTCAGGTTTTCTTAATCTGTTTGTCCTGCCAACCGTGCCAGTGGAATGCCATTTGTAGTCATAGGTGGGGATGATGGATGTCACCCCCCCACCCCCCCCGATGTCCATAGCAGGTATTATTAGACTTTGATGACCCCTAACCGTAATAAATTAATCATAACCGTAAAACACACCTACCCCAGTTGAGTCTTTAAGGAGCACACGTGCTATTATTTTCACAAACGGTGCCCAGCGGGTAACGGTGCCCACTCAGTATCCTCAGAGTCCTGGTTTCTGAATCACCACGCGATTCTTCATGATCACAAACACCCCCCGTGTATTAATATCGTGGACTTGAGGGAGCGTGAGCCCCTCGGTGACTGAAGCGCACATACTGTTACTTTTTATAAACCACGCCCACTCACCATCATCAAAGTCTGAAGACCACGCCCCTTGGTGTCATTGGCACCCCCTCTGTAGCACAAATGGCACCCCTCCCATGTATTAATATCACAGACTTTAAGGAGTGCCTGCGCGCCCCTTGGTGTATGAAGTGTGCCTACTGTTACTTTTTGGAAACCACGCCCACTCAGCATCATCAGAGTTTGAAGACCACGCCCCTTGGTGTCTGAAGCACGCACACTGTTAGTTTCGTGAATGGCACCCACTCAGTATCAGCAATCACCCCCTCTTCAGTGTCTGGTGCGCGTGCTTGCCTTCAGATACCCAAACGGCGCCCCCTTGTGTACATACTACAGATATCATTATCAGACTTCTACGACCCCGGAGCACGCGGCCCTCACCTTTCATAAATGAGCCCCTCATTTGACGGTCGCCTCAATGGACTCACCGGCTCTGCCTACTGAATTTCCCATTGGGATTAATAAAGTTATCTATCTATTATATAGTGCCTTTCATATCTATCTATCTATCTATCTGTCTACTGCACTTTCCATCCGTCCATCCATTTTCCACCCCGCTGAATCTGAACACAAGGTTTACGGGGGTCTGCTGGAGCCAATCCCAGCCAACACAGGGCACAAGGCAGGAACCAGTCCTGGGCAGGGTGCCAACCCACCACAGGACACACACACACACCTACACACCAGGGCCAAAAAATGTCAAAACAATTAAATCTTTAAAGCACAAAGAACCAACTTATTACAACAAAGAGCCCATCCCAGAATGCAATGGTGCTCGGCCAAGCAATGAGGACCCACACAACCCAGTAAAGGACCATGTAGTGGCATTAAAGGGGCAGCCTTGTAAAGAGTGGGGGGCCTCACAGAAAGAGAGTTACTCTTATATAGTGCCTTTCACACGCGTGCTCGCTCACAAAATCCTTTTCGGGGGAATCGCCTTTCACAGTCAGGAATTCAGACAGCACCTTGTCACAAATGGTCACCTCTTGCCCCCGAAAGGCGCTTGAAAGCCTCAAAAGAAGCACGTGTGTTTACAGCGATCACCACAAAGGGAATTTAATTAAAAACTGCTGCGTCTCGTCTGAGGATCTTAGCCTTGAAGGGGGCCAGATTTCAAAACTGCTAGCACTGCTGCTGTTCTGGCGTTTCCCACAAGCGGAAGTCAATTAGAAAGACCACAAGGGTCACCACAGGGTGGGGTGGGGGGGGGGGAGACGAAAGTGAAAATGAGTTGTCATGACAGGCCCTGCAAGAGACGAACCCTCGTGAATGAAGATGGAGTAAAGGGTTCAAGGCCTGGGGTGCCTCCTCAAGTTACTGAGCGTGGGAAAGGCGGAATATTAATGAAATGTAGTGTTGTTATTAATGAATGGAAATCCGCAGCCTCGGCCTGACATTGAAGCTCGGCCTCCATCTGCTTCGGTCCAAAACTGCAGTGGTCACAAATTCTAAGAGATCTCCCGGTGGGGGGGTGGGGTGGTTGGGCACTGACCAAAATGGGGTGGGAGTGGGGTCAGGTATCATCTTTAATCTGCCCTTAAGATGGCAAAGTGCTGTGGTGCCAACAGGACCCATCACTGGACCCACGGGGCCGAGCTCCCCCCACTGCCATTAGCCCACCTCCACCATGCCATCCTGAGGGTAGTGATCTCCTGGCATCCACCAAACCCAGACTGGTCCATCAGACTGCCAGATAGTGAAGTGGGATTCATCACTCCTTGTGCCCACCACTCCAGAGTCTGTGCCACTCCAGCCGACACTTGGTGTCACCTGTAATGGTCTTAGGCTCCGGCATGGACACCCACTTCGTGAAGCTTCGTGAAGTTCTTGTGCTGATGTGGCTTCCGGTGGCAGATTGGAACTCTATAGTGGGGGATGGCACACAGCAGAGGCCATTTTTACACCACTATATAAATACAGCAGATACATATGAAAGGCACTATATAATCTATACTAATAAAAGGCAAAGCCCTCACTGACTGACTGACTCACTCACTCACTCACTGACTGACTGACTCACTCATCACTAATTCTCCAACTTCCCGTGTAGGTGGAAGGCTGAAATTTGGCAGGCTCATTCCTTACAGCTTACTTACAAAAGTTAGGCAGGTTTCATTTCGAAATTCAAAGCGTAATGGTCATAACTGGAACATATTTTTTTGTCCATATACTGTAATGGAGGAGGCGGAGTCACGTATCGCGTCATCACGCCTCCTACGTAATCACGTGAACTAAAAACAAGGAAGACATTTACAGCACGAGTCACACGCGGGAACGAAGGTAAATGACGTTAATTTTTGACTGTCTTTTAATACTGTGTAAGCATACATATTAACACATGTGCAATTAAACGTGTGCATTTACGGGGTGATTTCTCAGGCTTAAAAGCTCGCCGTTTATCAAACGCGGGAAGAAAGGTAAATGCAAAACTATACATATTCACATGTGCAATTAAACGTTGCATTTACGGGGTGATTTCTCAGGCTTAAAAGCTCGCCTTTTACTAAAAAGGTAAATGCAAAACTATTTTCAATCAGTTTATTGAAACGCTCCCGTTGAGGATTGCAATAACATATTCGCGAGATAAAACAACGAAGTGGGGGGAAATGGAGGAACAGCCGCAAACAGCGAAGAGCAAAAAATTAATTAAACAATTGAGAACGGAGCGAGTTAAGCATACAAGCATGTTCATAAGGGAAACAAAGCACGGTGTAAAACGTAAGTTTAAATTAAGTTTATAGAAACGCTCCCGCTGCGGATTGCAATAACATATTCGCGACATAAAAGTTTAATGAGAAGACACGAGGTATAACGAACCACACGCCGTGGCGCAACGTTAGGGGCAACAGTTTCAACCATTCTATGATCTGCTTCTCGCAACTGAAAGACGGCACATGGCGGATGTTAGCCGACTTGCTGACCGCAACGTTAGGGGCTTCAACTATGGCGCTGACGCCACATCTCAGGGCCAACACTTTGCAGACTGTACTTAAAAGACACGCCCTCCTCACTGGACAGTTAAAAACACCAATCAAACTAACGATGACATCAAGTATTACCCAATCAAAAGTAGGAAAGGAGGCATCTTCATAAAATGCGTGTGGGATGATTTGCATGAGACGCTGCTTTAAAAAAAAAATGATAAAAAAAATACGGGATAAATCCCGTCCAGTATTGATTCAAAACGGGACGCGCAATTTCATTCTCAAACGCGGCACGATTCCGTATTTTAAAGGACGGGTGACAACCCTACAGTGCCAGGTAACCACCCATACAATCAGATTGTGATTCAGACTAGGAATGCAATGAATGTAATTACCCCGATCTACATACAAGGCGAAAGTCTTGCAACATTCAAAGATGATGGTTTGGGATAATTAGTACTTATTAAGTACACCATGGAACATAAAAGAGCTTATGAAGCCTTGAACCGAAAAAACCAACATCTCAGAGATCATAAAAAAAAAAAAATAGGAGGTAATGTCGTTTTACTCGCTGTAGATTTTAGTCAAACATTACCAGTTATTCCACGAGGGAGACAAGCAGATCAACTCAACGCGTGTTTAAAATCCATGCTTCTCCCACGGTCGGTTATATGTCGCGTGTTCTCGGGTAGGTACACCAAAAAATGTATACATTTAAGCATGTAATGGGCAAAGAAAAAATGAGGTATACCCGAAGGCACTGCAGTAGTACTTAATGTAACTTTACTTCTTAAATGTTAATGTTTTACTGTTTAATAATTTATACGCTTCTTATATGTTGTTCAAATTCTTTTATCAAAATACCAGTGACAGCGCAATGCATGATAACATGAGTGAATACACCATACGCATCCGCCCACGGCTGCCCTGCTGTGCGCAGATAGGAGTTGATTCTACAATAAAATAAAATAAAGATAAAAAGAGTAAAAACAATCATCACCCATAAAGCGTGTGTGTGTGTATATATGTGTATATATATATATGTTGATATGTGGATGTGTATATGTATATATATATATATATATATATATATGTAGATATGTATATATATATATATATGTATATGTATATATATGTTTATATGTGTGTGTGTGTATTTTATATATATAAAACACAGCAACACTCATAACAATGACAACACAATTAAATTGACAATCATGTTACGTTATTTTTAAAATGTTTCCTTTTTTTTTCATAACCTCTTTAACACACTACTTCTCCGCTGCGAAGCGCGGGTATTTTGCTAGTAGATAAATAGATGTGAAGGGCACTATATAATTAATAGGTAGACAGAAGTGAGAGGCAGTATATAATCGAAAGACAGATAGATATGAAAGGGACTATATAATAATAATTCATTAGATACACATAAAAGGCACTATATAATAGATAATAATAATTCATTAGACAGATAGCAAGATATGAAAGGTACTATATATCTAATGAATTATTATATATCTATAATAGATAGATAATAATAATAATTCATTAGATATATAGCGCCTTTCATATCTATCTATCTAATGAATTATTATATAGTGCCTTTCATACCTATCTAATAGATAAATAGATGTGAAGGGCACTATATAATTAATAGGTAGACAGAAGTGAGAGGCAGTATATAATCGAAAGACAGATAGATATGAAAGGGACTATATAATAATAATTCATTAGATAGACATGAAAGGCACTATATAATAGATAATAATAATTCATTAGACAGATAGCAAGATATGAAAGGTACTATATATCTAATGAATTATTATATATCTATAATAGATAGATAATAATAATTCATTAGATATATAGCGCCTTTCATATCTATCTATCTAATGAATTATTATATAGTGCCTTTCATACCTATCTAATAGATAAATAGATGTGAAGGGCACTATATAATTAATAGGTAGACAGAAGTGAGAGGCAGTATATAATCGAAAGACAGATAGATATGAAAGGGACTATATAATAATAATTCATTAGATAGACATGAAAGGCAGTATAAAATAGATAATAATAATTCATTAGACAGATAGATAGATATGAAAGGCACTATATATCTAATGAATTATTATATATCTATAATAGATAGATAATAATAATTCATTAGATATATAGCGCCTTTCATATCTATCTATCTAATGAATTATATAGTGCCTTTCATATCTATCTATCTAATAGATAAATAGATGTACTATATAATTAATAGGTAGACAGAAGTAAGAGGCAGTATATAATAGACAGATAGATATGAAAGGGACTATATAATAATAATAATACATTAGACATGAAAGGCACTATATAATAGATAATAATAATTCATTAGACAGATAGCAAGATATGAAAGGCACTATATATCTAATGAATTATTATTATATAGCGCCTTTCATATCTATCTAACTAATAGGTAAATAGATGTGAAGGGCACTATATAATTAATAGGTAGACAGAAATGAGAGGCAGTATATAATAGAAAGTCAGATACATATGAAAGGCACTATATAATTAATACATATATGTGAACGGTACCATATCACAGATAGAAGTGAAAGGCAATAACAATTAATCGACAGACAGATCTGAAGGCACTATATTATTAGACCGATAGCAGACAATGTCAAAGAATTCTAGTTGCTGTTCATCAGAGCAGAACTCCAGAGCATCACGCAGAGCCTCAGCAGAGTCAGCCCGCCAGGTCAATGTTTTGAGAGTGAAAACAAAGAAAAGGAGAGAGGCCATCTGTGAGAAGGGACGGGTAATAAAATGCAATCACCTGGCAAGTAAGCCGAGAGGTTTTTCGCTGGGGATGGACTGTCTATAAGGCGTTCCTTGAGCAAACGTCCTGCTTTTAGCTTGAGGGTCCCACCGGCAGGCAGGAGATGCACCGCGGGCCACTTGACGTTTATACTTCCCGTGTGACGCTGGCACGCGCGCGCGGGGGTTCAGCGGCCAAACCACCTTCGTGCTCGTGGCGGCCCCTTTGATCGGCGCGTTAGTCGTCTCCTAGTCAGTAAGTGACAGCGTTTGGTCACTATTGTGTCACAGCAGAGGAAGGAGACAAGTGCTTGTTATTACCGGCCTTGTTGGGGGCGGGGGGCTATGGGGGTCACTGTCCTAAAGCGTTAAAGGAAGGGCGAGTCTCGCGAGTGGGGGGCCCACAAGATGAGCAGATGGACTTTAGATATTTCTGCAGGTCTGTCTTGCAGTTTGATGACCTGTGGCGTCACATTCCGGCCTTCTTTCCTCATCCTGGCGCCTCCCGGAAGTGCGTTGGTGCGCTCGCCGCGGGCTCTCCTGTCCCTTCAGCCTGCGTTCTGTAATCCGTGCAGTACGTGATTTAGGTGCGGCTTTAGATTAGGAATCACCAAAACGTTGTTAAATAAGACTTTTTGGGCACATTTGTGTCCCCCGTGTGGGGGGCCTTGGCTGTGCCACCGGGGGCTCCTTCAGCTCTGCACCCCGAAGATCAGTGAATGGCGACGCCGAGCATTCCGAAGTGGCGTCAACGTCAGTTTACAGTTACAGGAGGAAAAATCCTCAATCTGGTATGCGTCGCCATCTCTAAAACTGCAAGCTGCCATGTTGTCCCTTTCCTTAACTGAAGAACTGCCACCATGGAACACGACAAGTCATCGTCTTCTTCTTGTTCTCCTGCGGCCACAGATGGTGGTCCAACAGCACTTTGTCACAAAGCCCCCTGCAAAAGGCAATGGATTAAAAGACCGCATATCCTGTCATAGTGATTCTCCGATAAGGCGCTATATAAAATGTCGAGAGTCACCACAAATGGCATTTAAAGCAGTCGGTGACGACTGAGGGTTTATAAAACATGTCATTCATCGTCGGCCATGATGCCAGGATCAGGTCGAGCCCCCGTTAACTTCAACTTGATCAAGTGGCTCCCAAACCCCAATGCTTAATTACTGTTTCTACTACAAAATACTACAGGAACAGATTTATCGAGTATACGATATTTCAGGAGCTTTATAGACCAAGTCACACAAAACAAAAATGAATGATGATGGACTTCATGAAAACCACTATATCAAGTAAGCCATGTTAGTTTTATAAAGCACTTTGTGATGGGTTTGTATGTTCTCCCCGTGTCTGCATGGGTTTCCTCCCATAGTCCAAAGACATGCAGGTTAGGTGCACTGGCGATCCTAAAATTGTCCCTAGTGTGTGTTTGTGTGCCATGCGGTGGGCTGGCGCCCTGCCCAGGGGTTTGTTTACTGCCTTGCGCCCTGTGCTGGCTGGGATTGGCTCCAGCAGACCCCCGTGACTCTGTGTTAGGATATAGCGGGTTGGATAATGACTGACTGACTTTGTGATGGCAATCGCTTTGAATGGCGCGTCACACCGGGGCTGTCTGCTCTCGAAGCACCTTGTGAGGCCCAATCACTGCCAAAGGTACAAACGGGCATTGAAGACTCCGGTGGGAATCACTTGTGCATTGTTGAAGATTGTTATGTGGAATACTTTTGTGGTGGGAATTACTGCAAAAGGCACATTGTGCATTAAAGACTCTGGAGTACTTTGTGGTGGGAATCGCTTAAAAAAGCACATTGTGCACAATGTGCATTAAAGACTCCAGTGTGAACAGGCCCGGTCTTAGGTATTATGGGGCCCTAGGCGAAAGGGGGGCCCAGAGCCCCCCTGGAAGCTCTGTGAAATGCGTGAAAATTAGACCAAGGAGTCGATCCGGGGCCCTAGGCGGTCGCCTACTTCGCCTATGCCTAAGGCTGGGCCTGGTGTGAAGTACTTTGTGGTGGGATTCGCTTAAAAAGACTTCACACAATTCAAGGATGGGCTGCTGCATAAGGAGTTTAAGAAGGCAATCCTGGTGAATTGCGCTGTTAAAAGCTCGCTGCCTATAGACGTGAATTCCTCACCAGACGATGGAGACGGAGCGAGACAGAGAGGTGACCGGCGGCAGGGGAAGCTGCTGCTTTGTGCTCAGTGACTCGCCAGTGTGGGTTTTGCTAAGGCCAGCATTGCGCCCAGCATTTGTAAATTCCCTGCGGAAGTTACTAGATGCCCTCACGAGTTTAGTCCATGAAAAATCCCTGCATTGCGCAGGTAAAGTGAGAAGCGCCGACGAGGCGCTATAAATGTAAGAGGAAATGCAGCCGACTTAGAGGAAGTACACCGACGCCGCTGGAAGTTTCCCAAACCCCCCACATACAGATGGTGCTTGCTAGCCTGCGGTCTGGTGCGGAGGTGCCAGCCGGGTACCCTGGCGATGGCCTCTCCATTAACCCCCCCCATCTTTCTTTCTTTCTCTCTTCTCAGGAAGGAACTCTGCCCAGCATGCCTGTGAACTTCACTGTGGAGAACCTGACGGAGAGCTTCACCTGCTATGACCCCTCTGTGGAGGGCTACCGCTATTTTGGCGTCCTCTGGGGGGTGGCAGTAACCCTCGTGGGCACGGTGGGCAACTCCCTGACCCTGCTGGCTTTCGCCACGGACCGCAAGCTGCAGACGCCCTTCAACGTGCTCATCCTGAACCTGACCGTGGCGGACCTCCTCTACTGCACCTTCTTGCAGCCCATCTCGGTGGACTCGTACCTGCATCTGCGCTGGCGCTGCGGGCCCGGCTTCTGCCGCCTCTTCGGCCTGCTGCTCTTCCTCTCCAACTCGGTGTCCATCCTCACGCTGTGCCTGATTGCCGTCAGCCGCTACCTGCTCATCGCTCACCGGCAGACCTTCGAGCGCATCTTCTGCCGCACCGGCCTGGCGCTCATCCTGTTGTCCACCTGGGCGCTGGGCCTCGCCAGCTTCGGCCCACTCTGGAACGTCTACGTCTTCGCCAAGCAGGTGTGCACCTGCAGCTTCCACCGCGTGCGAGGGCAGCCCTACACCACCATCATGCTCTTCTTCTACTTCATCTTCGCCCAGAGTTGTGTGGGCCTCTTCTACTTTCTCATCTACCGCAAGGTGAGGTTGGCCTCCAAGAACCTGGAGCAGTACAAGCTGCCACGGGCAGCGCCAACCAAGACGCCGGTCGAAAAGCCTGTGGTGGACGCCGACAGCGGGGTGGAGAGCATCAGCACCAACGTGACGGACGTCTCCGAGATCAGCGAGATGTCCGCCAGGCTGCCCAAGAGCAGTGTGGCAGTCGGTAGCACGGCGGTGCCATCCGCTCCCAAGGACTCGGACAGCGAGTTCCGCCGGGTCACCCGCATGTGCTTCACCGTCTTCCTCTGCTTCATCTTCTGCTTCGTGCCTTTCCTCCTCCTCAACATCTTCGACAAGAAAGGCCGAGCACCGCAGGTGCTCCACATGCTCTGCGCCAACCTCACGTGGCTCAACAGCTGCATCAACCCCATCCTGTACGCCGCCATGAACCGCCAGTTCAGCCAGGCCTACCGCAACCTCCTCGGCCGCGTGGTCCAGCCGCTGGTGGCCATCTGGCCCAGGAAGTGACCACCGAGGGCTGGGGCAGCCGGTGGTCTTGACTGGACAGTGAAGTGACAGACTTTGACATGGTGGGTGACCCCAAATCCCCAGTGCCAGTCTTAAAGCTGAGCCTTTCTGTAATATAGCGCCATTCTCATAGTGGATTCCAAATGCAATGGTCTGTCTGTTCTTATAAAGAGACGTTTCTACTCTCCTCTGTTATGTTGCAGTGCCTGTGTATGTATGTGTATGTATATAGCGCCTTTTGTAGTGTGGACTGTTGTTAAACGCTGCCAAGAACTACTAAACCACACAATCAGGTGACATGTGACAAAAAAAATAAGGAGTCGTCCTTCCTCTGTACGGCCACACGCTGCGGGGTGCAGTCCCCTCGCTCATATAGCGCCTTTTCACCTTCTTCATTAGGAGGGCTGACCTTAATGAAACACAGCGCCCCCTGCTGGCCCCGTCATAATGACAGTGAATTCTCTTGCATCCCAAACCTTTACCTTTACGACAGACTCGCTTACTCAGCGGAGCAAACGGAACCTTTACGAAGAAATCGAGTCGTCGTCCTCCTCCTAAGGTGCAGCCTTTCAAGCACTTCGTCCCGATTAGCGCCCCTTACTCTATAAACTGCATGGGACAAACAAGAATTGTTTTATCTTTTGTTCTTATACAATTTCTTGTATTAGGAACTCGTTAGTTTTTGCATTCCCCATTTATCAGAGCGCAGGGTCAGTCATTGTGCAGCAGCCCTGGAGTAACTGCAGGTTAGGTTAAGGGTCTTGTTCAGGGGTCCAGCAGAGCAGGATCCCCTTTGGTGGTGACCTTCTGGATACCAGCGCAGATCTTTAGCCTCAAAGCCCCTAAGACAATATTAGTTTTATATAGCGCCTTTCACAGCAGGCAATGGCACAACGTTGTCTCATTGTGTGTGGTACTCTAATACAAAAACACACGGATTGTTTTAGATACTGCCTTTCATAGTATTCAGTGTCAAGGTGCTTTATAAAGAAACCTTGTGTGTGTGTGTATGTATATAGCGCCTGTCATCGTGGGCCTTGTCATGAAGTGTTTCACACAGAAAGGTGTTTTTTATATCGCACCTTTCACGATAGGGTGGCGCAGTGGGTAGCGCTGCTGCCTCGCAGTTAGTAGACCCGGGTTCGCTTCCCAGGTGGAGTTTGCATGTACTCCCCGTGTCTGCGTGGGTTTCCTCCCACAATCCAAAGACATGCAGGTTAGGTGCATTGGCGATCGTAAATTGTGCTTGGTGTGTGTGGGCTGGCGCCCTGCCCGGGGTTTGTTTCCTGCCTTGCACCCTGTGTTGGCTGGGATTGGCTCCAGCAGACCCACGTGACCCTGTAGTTAGGATATAGCGGATTGGCCGATGACTGACTGACCTTTCACGATGTGCACAAAATCTCTTTTTGTATGGGGGCTTAAATGGGATTGGGATGGAAAAATAAAATAAGCTGCCCCGTTGTAAGTGCCAATCGTAATGGGCACCGTTATAAGTGTGCTATGTGTGTCTATAGCGCCTTTCGTAATGCGCATTGTCACAACAGAAAGTTTACTATGACAGTGTATAGCGCCTTTCACGGTATGCAGTGATCTTAAATTGGATTATTTATTAATTCATAAAAGAGCATTTTAAACAGCAGAAGTTGCGCCAAAGTTCTGTACAAAGAAGCATTTAAATAAACACAAACAATCAAACAAAAGCGGGTTAATAAAACAACCAAATAAAACATCCACCGCTATCCCATCATGCACAGTGAAAGGCGGAAGAGAACAAGCAGGTCTTTTAAAAACCTCGATGGAGGATGAAGAGCTGATGTGGACAGGCGGCTTAATAAAAAAACTGGGGGCAAAAACCGGAGAAAGCTCGGTAGATCAGATTTGGGTGGTCATGAAATAAGTTTTATGTACTGGTTACTGTTTGACATTAAAATTAATTTTCTAAACTACTAAACATTACCTGTCCGGTACTGTGATTTATATAGTCCTATATAATATACGGAATTACGTCATCAAGTTGTTTTAGTTGTCAGTACACAACGTTGCAGCGAAAAATTTGGTCAGAACTGCCTTTTGCCGATTTCGGTTTCGATCCCGCTACATTTCGGTTAGCATATACATTATTGCAATTTATTTTATCTCATATCACCCCCTGGCTGCGCCCACATAGTAATGAAACAGGACACACTTTAAAAATCAATAGACGTTGGCACATTATCTGATCGTGTTCAGCTCTGACAGGAGAGCGTTCCCCGCGTGGGGAGAAAAGCACATGGCCGTGATATCTCTGTCAATCAGCAGCTACCCTCTAAAACACACGGAGCTCTGATCTCTCTCTCAAAAACGTCAAACGTTACTCCTTAACAATCTCTAGATGATGATGTCTGCTGAAGAAACAGGTATTGCTAGCTAAGTGAAGGCGAGGTGCACTCCAACACGTGGCGACAGGTAGAGAGACTCCAACAGAGGCTGGCGCGTGAGTGAGGAAGGCCCCGCCCCCTGCTCTCCGCCCACAGCCACTCTGTTCGATTTGCATAAATACATCGGTACCGCAAGTGAACTCTGGTAGTTAGCGCAGTGGGAGAAGTCGCAAAATCAACCGGAAAGTTCATGCAAATTATAGAAAACAACCAGATCTAAATCCGTTAAGTATTCCTCTCGCGAAAAGCGGGCAGACATAAAGGTAGAACACGCTGATATTTTTAAAACCGTTTCTTAGCGAGCACCTATGGGCCAAAGATAACCTCCATTCCAAATTTTAAGTCCCAAGTCCTCATGATTCGGGATATTTCATGATGAGTGAGTCAGTGGTATTTGGAATATATATATATATATATATATATATATATATATATATATATATATATACACACACACAGACACATACATACGTATATATAGATAGAGAGAGGCAGATTTAAATACTTCGGTACTAATTAGTTTAGATTATGTATTATGAATTTTATTGTTCTCTGATCATCGGCGTGAGAGATGATAAGTGTTTTTCAGCTGCGATTATTAGTATGATGAAATAAAGTTATTAAGCACAGGATATGATTTTTTTATATCGGGATGGAACATTTCTAGTTTACCGTTAAGTTAATGGAACATTTCAATCATGTGAGCTTTTCATTCTAACCTCGGTTATAATTGATTCCATTGTAAATGAGCAGTTTGATTATCGAGTACAGTTCATATCATAGGCTCATAGCAAGTAGCGAGCCGCGTACTCAAATTTTAAGAGAATTCCAATGAATAATGGGCCGAGTGGGCCGACGTCGTCACCTCACTCGCTGAAGGAGGCCCGGGCTGGTTTTGAGACCCAGTCCGCTCCTGAATAAAGTTTGCATTTTTATAGCATCTTGAGCAGCGCACACTCCGTCGGTGTTTGAAACGGGACGCTTATTTTTATTTTAGGTGGAAAGCTAATAATGTACGGCACAATTCACACTCTAAACTATAACAATTTGATGTACAAAACAATCTTTTTTTAATATAGCATCTTTCACAGTGTGCACTGGCAGAAAGAGTTTACAAAAAACTCTTATTTTATGTAGCATCTCTCATAGCACGCACTGAAGAAGAAGCCATCCTGTTTTATATAGCGCCTTTCACAGCAGGCACTGTCAGAAAGTGTGCGTTCTCTTATATAACGCCTTTCACGGTAAGCAAAATCACAAAGCGCCGAACACAGCAAAGTCTTTTTATGTTGCACTTGTTTGCTATACGGTCGTGTATGTGCCTGCTCTGCAAGTCCTACACGCACAAAGCTCATTCTTATATAGCGCCTTTCCTAACCCGTGCTGTCGACAGTGTTCATTTTCCTGCGATGTTTTTCGCACTCTACAGTTCTCTTTATACTAAAAGCTTCTTTTCATGTCGCGTCCGCTCGCTCCCTGCACAGACCCCCCGCCACCCCCCCCACCCCTACTCCCCCGTGATTGCTTCACAGCACTGCATGCTAAGACTGGCTTTAAGTAAAGCTGATTGGGCAACCAGAGAGCAGTACCCATCACGTCGATGCCAGTAAGTGGATTTCAAAAATGAGGAAACGGCCACAGTGGCCTCAAGGGGACATACAGTCATCACAGGCTGGTGACACACAACAAGAAGAAATGACAAAAAAGGAAAAAACCCAACCAAGAAAAGTCGCATGGGGCGCAGGACGTGTGCGGTGGAACCCACCAGGCTCCTCCCGGGCCGCCGCACTAACCACCAGGGCTTCAGCCCAGTAGACTCCCAGTGGCTTAACTTCGCGTGCAGCTTCGGCTTGAATTCCCAGTTCCTGCTTCTAACCCTAAGTTCCAATTTCCAGCTCCATTTTTGGCTTTCCAGTATTGTTTCGGACTCCTCCTTCCCAGTATAGACTTTGCACCAGTAAGGCTGCACGTCACAATCTCAGGTCCATCTCGATCTCCTCCTTTCATTCCTCATCTAATCCTTACATATAATTTGATAGTATCCGCATGTATGGTGTTCGCGTCAATACCTCGACTCAGTACAAGTTAGAAGCATGAGTAATGACGGCCGGCTATTAACAACGGTCATTGTTTAAATTTTAGCCGATCTCCGATCTAAAATGAGTGACGATCGCAACGCAGCCACAATAGCAGCGGCCGCGGAAAGGATGCGTATGAAACGAAGTCACGTGACTGACGAGGAACGTAGACTTGCTAATGAGACCAGACGTACACAACGTGCACAACATACCGATGAGCAGCGTGCGGCTACAAATGCTACTAACGCTGAAATAAATCGTGCAAATCGGACACAAAGGACAGATGAAGAACGTGCGCTACAGAATGCCTGCCGTGCACAAGCGACTGAAGAAGCTCGAGCAGCCGCAAATGCAGCTCAGCGTCACGGCATTGCCTTGTGCAATCACACAGATATTATTGAGGACGAAGTCCCGGAGCACCACTCTGGCACATTTGACAACCTGTGCACACATTGCAGCTCATTCAGCTTCACCTGTGAGCGCCGAAGAGCTGAGCCCCGTTTAAACAGGAAGCTCTTCATTACATCGGCCGAAAAGGTCTATTTTAGGCACAGATCAGTGCCATGATAACAAAATCATTTCAGGGACTTCAAAAAACAAATAATTATTTGCAGCGAAAGTATTGATTTCACAAACGTAGATTTTGTAGCCCGATTCGATCGGGCTCCCAGTCGCTAGTCTTATATATAAAGCAGACTGTAACAATCTTGCGGTCTTGTATGTATGTTATCATCCAGTTGAGGCTCATCTGTCATCTGATTAGGAAGTTGACTTGTAACTGTCTCAATAGAAAATCCAACGTCTGTCTGTCTGTCGGTCCGCTTTTCACGAGAGAACTACTTAACGGATTTTGATCGGATTTTTTCTAGAATTTGCTTGAACATTCCTGTTGATTTTGCAACTTCTCTCATCGCGCTAAGTATCCTAGTTCGCTTGCAGTAGCGATATATTCGCGATAATCTGAGACAGTGGCCGAAGGGAGGGGAAAGTTTGACGTCAGGAGTGGGGAGCCGGGCGGGGCCTTCCTCACTCGCGCGCCAGCCTCTGTTCCAATCGCTCTAACTGTCGCCATGTGTTGGAGTGGACTTCGCCTCCACTTAGCTAGCGATATGTTTGTTTATTGCTATTTAAAGTTTGTCCTGTTTTACTACTATGTGGGTAGAGCCGCAGGGTAGTAATTAATGATAATTCTTTACATTTCTATTGCGCTGATGGCTCCCAGTTCTCATTCTGACCCCTCCTCACATCCCCCTTACATTAAAGACTTTAAACCAGTAAATTCTGATTCCCAGTTCTGTTTCTGACTGGAACTTCATACCAGTAAGAGCTCTGGCGTTAGCTGCAGATCAGAATCCCAGGTCCAATTTCTCCTCTAGCTCCTCTAACGTTCAGGACTCCAAACCAGTTAATTCCCAGTCTCCGCACGACACTGGGCTCCCAGCTCTGTTCCTGACTCTTCTTTTCATCCCCAGTATGGACTTTATACCAGTAAGGCTGCAAGCCCAAGCTGCTCTTCACAATCTCAGGTCCATTTTGAATTCCTCATTTCATTCCTCTTATGTAAAAACACTTCAGACTGGTTCACTCCCAATCCCCAGCTTGATACTGGGCTCCCAGTTCTCCTCCCAGTCCTCTGACATTAAAGGCTTCAAACCAGTAACCTCCAATTTCCAGCTCTATTTCAGACTTGCGGTTCTGTTTCTGATTTGGACTTCATACCAGTAAGACCCCCCCCCCCCCCAAAGCCCCAGCCCAATGTCAGAATCCCAGATCCCATTCCAACTTCTCCTCTCACTTCCCTTCTGTTAAGCACTTCAGACCAGTTAACTCCCAGTCTCAACATGACACTGGACTCCAAGTTCTGTTTCTGGGTCTTCCTCACCTTCCCCATACACACCTCAAACCAGTAAACTTGCAGTGCTGACTTCTCCTCTCAGATACCAGTTAACTTTCATCCCAGCTCCACTTTAAATTTCCAGTCCAATTTCTGAGTCCTCCACTCATTCTACTTAAAGATTTCAAACCAGTAAATTCTGGCTTCATTTTGGCTCCCCAGTTTTGTTTCTGACTTGTTCTTCTCATTCCCAGGATGGACTTCATACCAGTAAGACCCCTCATCCCAGAGCCTGATGTCAGTTTTGGACTCCTCCTCTCACTCCTCTTATATAAGAGACTTCAGACCAGTTCACCCCCAGTCTCAGTCCCAATGCTGGCTCCCCGTCACATTCCACTCAGTTCTGTTTCTGACTCCACTTGTAGTTTCCTTACGTGACAGGCTTCAGACCAGTACAGTCCCAGTCCCACGTCTGACTCCCAGTTCTCTTCCTGGCTCCTCATCACATTCCTCTTCCAAAGAAGACTTTAGGTCTGCTGGCTTCAAGGCCCAACTTCAAACTGCAGTCCCAGTTCCATTTCAGAGTCTTCCTTTCATTCCCAATAACGCTTCACCCCAGTAAGCTCCCAGTTCCACCTCTGTCTCAGATATCCACCTTTGTCTTTTGACTCCTCTTTTCATTCCTCTTACATAAAAGATTTCAAACCCAGTAAACTGCCAATCCCAGCTTCATGCTGTTATGACTTTTTCTCCTCCTTCCCAATACAAGACTTTGTCACCAGTCAACTCCCAGTGCCAGCTCATTCTCATTCCTCTTACACTAAAGACTTCAGACCAGTAAACCCCCCCAGTTTCAGCCCCATTTTAGAGTCCTAGTTCTGTTTCTGACTCTTCTTCTCATTCCCTGTTTTGACTTCACAGCCATAAGCCTCCACTCTTCAGTTCCAGCTCCTCCTCTCATTCCCTTTACATTAAAGACTTGAAACCAGTAAATCCCAATCCCCACCTCCCAAACTCTCATTCCAAAAATAAGACTTCAGACCAGAAGACTCTGAGTTCCTGGTCGCTATTATTATTCCCAGTTTTGACTCCTGTTCTCATTCCTCTTCCATTAAAGACTTCAGACCAGTAAGCTCCAATTCCAGTTCCAATATGACCTCCTGGTTTAGTTTCACTCTTACTCTTCTTCCCAACACAAGACTGATAAGCTCCGAGTCTCAGCTCCAGTCAGATCAACAAGAGGTGGGTGCCTCTGGCTATGGGGGTCCGTGCAGCTTGCAATTTGACATGATGAGGAATCCAAGCCTGATGAGCCAGAAGTCTTCAAACTTGGGTATGAGGAAATACAACTGGGAATGTGGAAGGCTGGGTCAAACTGGGACGGTTCTGCTACCCCATATGCTACATACTGGGACCAACAGACTTTGTTAAATACTGAAAACTTCATGGACGTTAAAAGTTTAAAGTCTTGAGAGACTCAAAGCCAATCCAGTGACATTACAACCAGATGGCCCATCATTTCCAAGAAAAGACCCCAAAACCAACCCCGATTGTTGTGTTTAATGACCTTGGAATTCTCATTCAAATAACTTGGAGTTCTGCTTTGTATAAAATCACAAAGGCTGAGCTCGGATTTTCTTGATCTCCACAAAATATTAAAGTAGTCTGGTGGTCCTCATTAGGAACATTTTGAAAGCCCATCATCTATTTATCATATAGCCCCTTTCACATCTCTCTATTAATCATATAGTGCCTTTCACATCTATCATATAGCATTCCTCACATCTATCTATCATATAGCCCCTTTCACATCTCTCTATTAATCATATAGTGCCTTTCACATCTATCATATAGCATTCCTCACATCTATCTATCATATAGCCCGTTTCACATCTCTCTATTAATCATATAGTGCCTTTCACATCTATCATATAGCACTCCTCACATCTATCTATCATATAGCCCCTTTCACATCTCTCTATTAATCATATAGTGCCTTTCACATCTATCATATAGCACTCCTCACGTCTATCTGTCATATAGCCCCTTTCACATCTCTCTATTAATCATATAGTGCCTTTCACATCTATCATATAGCATTCCTCACATCTATCTATCATATAGCCCCTTTCACATCTCTCTATTAATCATATAGTGCCTTTCACATTTATCATATAGCACTCCTCACATCTATCTATCATATAGCCCCTTTCACATCTATCTATCTATCATATAGCGCCTTTCCTATCTTTCCCTCCTGACAGACCCTCCTTGCACCCTGGAGATCAATGGACAGTGGGTGGCGTTGAACGCTGAGGTGAAGTCACCCTGATGCTGTACATTCGCACTTTGCAGCACCACGTTTTCTGATCATTTCATCGACGAGCTGTGAAGTGTTCATGTCCAATGAATGTCGAACATCTGGCTCACATCACGCCGGTGTTTTCAAAGTGTGACACACAGTTTCGTCGCAGCTCACTCAATCAGAAGTGGCATCATCAAGGCCAGTAAGTGCCCAAAGACCCCCAAATGGTGTTGACGCTCCCAAGCCCCTCTCAGCACACATTATGAACGCCCCACATGTCCACAGCATATCATGATCAGAGATTGAGGTAGAAAATAAAAACCAAAGCTTTCCATCGGGTCCGCTTCTACGTCCATGTTGTTCATCTGTGATGAGCAGAGCGCGACTTCTGTGGGACGTCAGCCTTTGTTTTGCTAGCGCGGGTAACAAACCACAGGGGCCGCTCCCACCTTGCGTGATGCTTGCCAGCTTGGACTTCATCTTCTCCACATCACCCCCATAAAGCACTCGAGGGGTCTTTAGTGGCTCTTCACTGACTTGTGTGGCTCCTCCTTTGCTTAACTGAGAAGCAGGTCACGCTGGGAAGACTTCTTCACATATGAAGTTCGTTCTTTTGGCTGTTTGAAAGTTCCTAATATAAAGACAAGAATATTTATTGTCCAGCACTTGACCAGCAGGATAAAAACAGATGGAGAAAAACGAGAACTGGGCCTGTGTGACTGCATGCAGCGAGGGTCCCTTTAATATTAGGAGCTTTCAGGTGTTCCTCAAAACGTTCACCATCTAGTCTTAGCTACTTATGAAGCCTGCGACAGATCAAAATAAAGATTCTGGAGTCATCATATGGATGGTCCCATAAAGGAGTTCTGCTGTGGCATTCCCAGATAGGAAGGCACGGCAACCCTCGCCTGTCCAATCACACTGAAATACAAAAAGAAATAAGGAGAATGGATTGCATGATATGGGCGGGGCACAAGCAGAGGAAGGGGTCTCATTGGTCACTTTGATGTGAGGTGCTACTATGCGGGAAAAGAGAAAAAGTCCACATTAGAACTTGAGAAGAATCTGTACAAGAGCAGGCCGTTCAGCTCACCAGACCTCACCACTTAATTCTTCTAAAATAAAATCAAGTCGAGTTTTGAAAGTCCCTAAAGTCCTCCTGTCTGCCACACAACTTGGTCTCTTATTCCAAGTGTCTGTGGTTCTCTGTTTAAAGAAAAACTTCCTAATGTTTGTGTGAAATTTCACCTTCACAAGTTTCCAATGGTGTCACCGTGTTCTTGATGAACTCATTTTTAAGTCACCGTCTGATCCACCGCACTAATACACTTCATCATTTTAAACACTTCAGTCAGGTCACCTCTTAATCTTTTATTGCTCAAACTGTAAAGGCTCAGCTCTTTTAATCTTTCCTCATAACTCATCTCCTGTAACCCCTCAATCAGCCTAGTCGCTCTTCTCTTGTCCTTTTCTAGTGCTGTTATGTCCTTTTTGTAGCCTGGAGACCCAAACAACACTCAGTACTCCAGATGAGTCCTCACCAGTGTGTTATAAAGCTTGAGCAGAACCTCCTGTGACTTGTACTGCACACATCAAGGCGCTATATAACCTGACATTCTGTTAGCCTTCTTAATGGCTTCTGAACACTGTCTGGAAGTCGATAGCTTAGAGTCCACTACACTTCCTAAATCCTTCTCATAAGGTGGTCTCTCGATTTTCTGACCACCCATTTTGTATTTAACCCTCTCATTTTTACTTCTTATGTGTAATGCTTTACATTTACTGACATTAACTGGTTAAAAATCTTAACTCCTTTAATCTTTCCTCCTAACTCATCCCCTGTAGCCCTGAATCAGCCTAGTTGCTCTTCTCAGGACCTTCTCTAGTGCTGCTATGTCCTTTTTGTAGCCTGGAGACCTAAACTGCACACAGGACTCCAGATGAGGTCTCATCAGTGTGTTATAAACCTTAAGCAGAACCTCCTATGACTTGTACTCCACACATCAAGGCGCTATATAACCTGACATTCTGTTAGCCTTCTTAATGGCTTCTGAACACTGACTGGAAGTTGATAGCTTAGAGTCCACTACACTTCCTAAATCCTTCTCATAAGGTGGTCTCTCGATTTTCTGACCTCCCATTGTGTATTCAGACCTCCCATTTTTACTTCATGTGTGTAACTCTTTACATTGACTGACATTAAATGTCATCTGTCACAAATCAGCCCAAGCATATCTGCTGTCCAAGTCCCTCTGTGATGATTCAACAGATTCCAAATTATCTGCCAATCCACCAATCTTGGTATCATCTACCAACTTAACCAGCTTGTTACTTATATTCCTATCTAAATCATTTATACTTATTAAAAATAGCAGCGGCCCTAGCACTGACCCCTGCTGGTCACCACTCTTACTTCCTTAGAAGGCTGGCGTCCTTCCACATCTGCAATAAGATGCTGCAGATGTTCTATCAGACGGTTGTGGCGAGCGCCCTCTTCTACGCGGTGGTGTGCTGGGGAGGCAGCATAAAGAAGAGGGACACCTCGCGCCTGGACAAACTGGTGAGGAAGGCAGGCTCTATTGTAGGCATGGAGCTGGACAGTTTAACATCTGTGGCAGAGCGACGGGCGCTGAGCAGACTCCTATCAATCATGGAGAATCCACTGCATCCACTGAACAGGATCATCTCCAGACAGAGGAGCAGCTTCAGTGACAGACTGAGGAGATCGCTCCTCCTCCACACTATGTGACTCATCAATTCCACCCGGGGGGGTAAACGTTAACATTATATAAAGTTATTGTATGTCTGTATACCTGCATTGTTATCACTCTTTAATTTAATATTGTTTATCAGTATGCTGCTGCTGGAGTATGGGAATTTCCCCTTGGGATTAATAAAGTATCTATCTATTATATAGTGCCTTTCACATCTATCTATGTCTTAACATCACTCAATTCTGTTGAGGCTCCTCACACCGTCACCCTCTGATTCCTGTGTCTGAGCCAATTCTGCGCCCATCTACACCCTAAACTGCCACTTCTTTTAGTTTGATGCCCACCTATCATGTGGCACCTTATCAAAAGCTTTCTGAAAGTCCAGATCAATAATCTCATCTGCTCCACTTTGGTCGTATCCTTTTGTTACCTCCTCATAGAATTCCAGCATGTTACTAAAACACGACCTCCCTCTCCTGACCCCACGCTGACTGTTCCTAATAACTCCCGTCCTTGCCATGTGCTGCCCAATCTTCTCCTTAATTATTCCTTCCGTTAATTTTCCTGTGATGCACATTAAGCTTACTGGCGTATAGTTGTTTGGATCTGCCCAGTCACCCCTTTTATATAACGGGGTAATATCTGCCATTTACCAGTCCTTCGAAATCTACCCAGTGTGCAGTGACTCCCCACAAATATGTGTCAAGGGTTTGTATCTGTACTCGCTAACCTCCTTAAGCATTCAAGGGTAAATACAGGGTGATTCAAAAAGTTTCATCCGATTTCAAAGCGCCATATTTTTACAACCGTGAGGCACCTAGGAACCAATCGCATACCAACTGAAAGAGCGGGTCATAGAGTTTCTGACTGTCACCACTCCTAACAACACTGGATGATCTCTGAAATTGCATTGAAAGAGCTGTGAGGACAGTGACACCCGACATGATCAATCGAGTATGGGATGAATTTCACTATTGCGTTGATGTTGTCCGTATAGCTGCAGGAGGTCATATTGAGCACTTGTAAAATTACATAATAAACTTTAATCTCACCATTTACTGCATTGTTCTGTAATGATTTACAAGCGAAATGTATCATTTTGGGGTGGCACGGTGGCGCAGCGGTAGCGCTCCTGCCTCGCAGTAGGGAGAGGTTCGCTTCCCAAGTCCTCCCTGCGTGGAGTTTGCATGTTCTGCCCGTGTCTGCGTGGGTTTCCTCCCACAGTCCAAAGACATGCAGGTTAGATGTATTGGCGATCCTAAACTGTCCCTAGTGGGGACGCCCTGCTCGGGGTTTGTTTCCTGCCTTGCACCCTGTGTTGGCTCCAGCAGACCCCCCGTGACCCTGTAGTTAGGATATGGTGGGTTGGATAATGGATGGATGGATATATCATTTTGAAATTGGAATGAATCTTTTTGAATCACCCTGCATGTATTATGATTTGTTTGATTTCAGCCTATTTAATCTGAGCAGCTCTTCTCTCCCTACCATTTCCAAATCCCTCACTACCTCCTTAGTAGTCCCTGTTACTGCTGAGATGTTATCCACTTGTTCACATTTGAAGACCTCAGAAAAATGCGAGTTTAGAGCGTCTGCTATTTCACTGTTTTTTTTAAACCCTTTAACTATTCCTGATGCACTTCACCTCCTTCTTGACTGTTCCTTCACTTCAAACTAAACGTACAGTATATATAAACATTAATTTCATATTAATAACGTCATACATTATAGTTTTAGAATGAAAGCTGCTAAATGGCCGTCAGGGTTTCTTAGTCGTTAGCTTTGCAGTACCTTGCTGGTGTCTGCAGTCGTAACGCTGTAATTTTATTTTACGGTTTCCAGTTTGAATATCTACATTACTTACTGTACTTGCTTCTCTGTTGGCAGTAAATTTACTGTAAAATCCACAGTGACTATTTTTTTCCCCCAGTGCAGATTTCCACAGGGTGACCCCAACCCATAACACCACTGTGTCCACCTGCTGGCCACCAGACCCACAGAGCAGAGGCTCAGCCAGTCACCTGTATATGCCTGGGGGTGTAGGATGGTGGGGCCCACTAATCAAAATGCCGCCATTTATCCTCCCGAAATCGCAACTTTTTGTGTACAACTTTAATTTATCCCTGAAGCTAATAGTTCCTGATGACTATGGAAACTAAGCAGTATATTTAAACAAGAAGCAGTTGGGGTGGGGGAGGCAATGTCCCCAAATGGGGACACTGGGCTTCTTTTCATGTGAGGATAGAGAGTTCCATATTTATGTCAAATCACAATAACGTAACAGCAGGTATTAAACTGTTGTTTTCGGAGTAGGTTTGCAGTGCGATCAGCACGTGCGCAGAAACTTCCAAAAATGCACACATTCACACAAAAGTGAGATCAGAATATGGAAAGTTAAAAACTTGCAGTGGAAAGAGGACTGGTGGCATCATTCACAAGTTCAATCTCAATGTCTGCCTTCACAAACTTGAAGTGTAAACAACAACTGAAGACTTCATCCAACAATTCGTCTCCAGCGTGGAACTGAACCAAGTCAGGAGTGAAGACAGGGGGCACCCAACACCCCCCTCCACCGAGCCCCCAGCTCACTAGCACCATCACCACTGGGGTGATTTTCTGCTGTTCAGTTGTGGTCATTTCTAGCTCAACATTTCCATCCATCCGTGTGGAACCTCGTGTGTTGTGAGGAAGCTGGAGCTAAACCTCAACAAGCATCACACACAAGGGAGGAACAACCACCTGGTCAGGGCACAAGTCCGTCGCACACACACTAAATATGACCATCCATTTTGAAACTTGCTTAACCGGTTTGAGGTTGTGGGGAATCTGCATTTCATTCCAACAAGCATTGGGTGCAAGGTAGAAACAATTTTTGGACAGAGCGCCAGCCCATCACAGGGTGAACACACACACACACACACACACACACATACACTAAGCAGCACCATCACACAAATCCTCAACGTCAGAGTTATAACCAGCAAATGCACTCAACAACCTTTCAGCACCATGCAGCAGAATGGATGAGAAGCCCTGAGGTGTTGATGGGGGAACTGGCGGAGCCCACGTTCAAATGCAGACGTCTGCGGTTCAGCCAGTTTCCTCTGTAGCACCCTGGGGTGCAGAATGAAGGATAAAAGAAGTGCAAGTAGGACACAGGAGGTGAGAGGTCAGGGAGACCAAAATGATTAGATAGATAGATAGATAGATAGATAGATAGATAGATAGATAGATAGATAGATAGATAGATAGATAGATAGATAGATACTTTATTAATCCCAAGGGGAAATTCACATACTCCAGCAGCACCTTACTGATACAAAAAAAAAAACAATATTCAATTAAAGATTGATAATAAAGCAGGTAAAAACAGACAATAACTTTGTATAATGTTAAATGTTAACGTTTACCCCCCAGGGTGGAACTGAAGAGTCGCATAGTGTGAGGTAGGAACGATTTCCTCAGTCTGTCAGTGGAGCAGGACGGTGACAGCAGTCTGTCGCTGAAGCTGCTCCTCTGTCTGGAGATGATCCTGTTCAGTGGATGCAGTGGATTCTCCATGATTGACAGGAGTCTGCTCAGCGCCCGTCGCTCTGCCACGGATGTCAAACTGTCCAGCTCCGTGCCTACAATAGAGCCTGCCTTCCTCACCAGTTTGTCCAGGCGTGAGGTGTCCCTCTTCTTTATGCTGCCTCTCCTGCACACCACCGGCGTAGAAGAGGGAGCTCGCCACAACCGCCTGATAGAACATCTGCAGCATCTTATTGCAGATGTTGAAGGATGCCAACCTTCTAAGGAAGTATAGCCGGCTCTGTCCTTTCTTACACAGAGCATCAGTATTGGATATAAAGCAGAAGGTTACATCGAAAGGAAAGAGAAGAGCAGAGTTGTGACAGAGAGGTGTGGTATTGAGGAGACATGCCGTCGGGGATGACCCCAGTGGATGGCACTCATGGGCCAGGATTACTCTGGCTCTGCACCCAAGGAGCATTAAGTGGGATCCTGCTAAAGGCTGAGAAAGGAGTGGGACTCACAGGGTCCTCGAGAAGTATCCAGCGGCAGTCAGGACAGTTTTAGGCCTACGACAGATCTGAGCACTTCAGACACTATGAGGCCCCGAACCTTTCTGTATTCATGTGAGAAACACAGCATTTATTTTTACCTCTTGTGTAGCTGTGCAATTAAATAATTTACTAATTAAATTCAGTGGACACTTTTAATGTTATTTACCTAGAAAACTGATTTGTTTTATTTTTTCCCACAAAAAAGCTGACCTCTGAAAACACACACACATATTTTATATATATATACACACACACACAGTGGGTACAGAAAAGAATCCCCCCTTTGAAATATTCCCATTTTTTTTTGCTTTACAGTCTTGAATGAAAACACACAAAAATATTTCTTTCCAGCTTTACTTAGTCAATGCATCCTATAACATCCAAGTGAAAGATATTACAGCTACAGTTCAGAAGAATTTTTTTAAAAAATTAAAAAATCAAAAACAAGAAATCCTGAGATTAATAAAGGACCCCCCCTCCCCCCACCTCTAAACTCAATCAAGTGTAAGTGCCCACCATTTCCATTGCAGACCCTGGTTACTGGCTGTGATCAGTTGTAATGCGTGTGATTAGTGAAGCTGTTCATTCCCTTTCTTGGTAGTGCAACTGACAGCAAAAAACTGACTAAGGGTGGCAAGCAACTTTGAAAAGATCTCAGGGATAGAGTTGTTGAGAGACATAAGGCAGGAGATGGAGATAAAAAAATCTCAAAAGGCTTTCTCAATCCCAAGGAGCACAGTAAAGTCCATCATAAAGAAGTGGCGAGTGTTTGGTACTACTAGGACCCTCCCTGGATCAGGCCGGCCGTCCATCCAAGCTGGCTGGAAGAGCAAGGAGGAAACTGTTAAGAGAGGCTAAGAGGCCAATGGCCACTTTGAAGAAGTTACAGGATTTGATGACAAAGAGTGGTCATTGTGTGCATGTGACAGCAATTTCACAAGAAGCGCTCCACAATTGTGGCTTGTTCAGGAGGGTCGCAAGGAAAAAGCCACTTCTCAAGAAAGGCCACATGAAGGCTCGTTTGAGCTTTGCCAGAATGCACCTTGAAGATTCTGATGCCACATGGGAAAAAAAAAAGGTCTGATGGTCAGATGAGACCAAAATCAAACTATTTGGCCTCAATACCAAACGGTACACCAATGCAGTTCACCATCCACAACACACCGTACCTACAGTAAAGCATGGAGGTGGCAGCATTCTGTTGTGGGGATGTTTCTCTGCCGCAGGGCCTGGGGCTCTTGTTAGGGTAGATGGAAAAATGGATGGGGCAAAATACCGTCACGTTCTTGAGGAAAACCTGCTACCCTCTGCCAAAAAGTTGAAGATGGGCAGAATGTTCACCTTTGAACATGACAACGACCTGAAGCACACAGCAAAATTGACCACAAAGTGGCTGAAGGAGAAAAAAAAGTGAATGTCCTCATATGGCCAGTCAGAGCCCAGACCTAAACCACGCTGAAAATCTGTGGAAAGATCTGAAGATAGCAGACCACCAACACTCACCATCCAATTAGACCGAACTTGAACAGTTCAACTGTAAAGAAGAGTGGGGGGCAAATATTGAGTGGGCTCAATCTAGATGTGCAAAGCTGATAGAGAAGGAGCCCAAGAGACTCAAGGCTGTCATTAAAGCAAAAGGGGGGTCAACAAAATGACATGGGGGGGGGGGGTGATCCTTTATTAATCTCAGTAGGTCTTGTTTTTGATTTTTTAGAATTTCTCTGAACTGTACCTGTGACATCTTTCACGTGGATGTTATCGGTTGCATTGAGTAAGTAAAGCTGGGAAGAAATATTTTTGTGTGTTTTCATTTAAGGCTGTAAAGCAAAAAAATGGGAATATTTCGAAGGGGGGATTCTTTTCTATACCCACTGTGGATATATATATATATATATATATATATAAAACCAATAAGAAAAGATGCATCCATTCGATGGTTTTGCTTCAGATGCAGAACTAGGAGACCTCGATAGCTTAGAAGTTTAATAAATGCGGAGATAAACAGGCCTCAAAACTACCGAGTCCACTAGTTTGAGAGCAGGAACTACGAGGTGCGTATTATATACACATCGGTATCCCGGCAAAACATGGGAGTAGCTTCTGGAAAGTGGGCGGGATCAAAAGAGATGCCTATGCCAGGGGCATCGGCTTATGGGCCTCAGAATGTCTGAATTCGCTGAATCTGTCTGAGGCTTCAGACTGTCTCTTCTACAGCTGGACTCTATTGAGGTCCTCGTGGGCATGGAAAGATGGCAGTAAGGAAGCGGGCCGGTTTAAAGGATGTCTTCTTACTAAGGGTGTGAAGAGGAGTCGACAGTTTTAGAAAGAAGCACAGAGACACGTGGCAGCTCTTAAAGAGGTGGACTCTGACTGCTGTAACTGAATTTAACCTGTTTGGGTTTTATTGATGGCATTTGAAACTCCATTAACAGTTTTTATCTTTTATGCATCTATGAAGGAGCCTGCACCGCACTTTTGATTTGCTGAACATTGAATAATAAAAGCACCGCGCACTTCTGAGGCCCACCCCCCCACTCTATGTGTTTCCATCGCTCAGTCATCTCAGTTTACGACTGTCAATGTCACGGGTTCAAGAGGGAGCATGTCAGCTGTGGGCCCTGTAAGCACTTGACATGATAACCCCCAAAAAACCAAACCCCCTGACACAGCACTCATTCCATTGAAAAAAATCACACTTAACGCAGACTGGCGAATGGCGGAATATTTTAGAAAAAATCAATATATAAATACAACAATAAATAAATGTATTGTAAAATGTGACAATAAATAAATGAAAGCAGTGTATTATTTCGGGTTGCATTTGTGTCATTGAAATAAACAAATAATTAAATACATAATGAAAAGGGCAACAAAAATACTTTGACACACTTATACTGAGGTTTCATGCTATTTCACAGCACATTGATTTATTTGTATATTTACCTTGTTGTGCAAATAATTATGTTGACATATTGTTGTACTTTAATCGATGTATCGTCACATTTCACATGTATTTTATGTTGTCCAAAATGTTCTTCCATTCACACAAAGGGAAAAAATTAAAGTTGTCGCTTCCACCTGTCAGAGCAGTGAGGGCGGGCCCAAGTGATTCCCGAGTTTTAATTGGGTGCTGAACATGAGACACCAGACTCACAAGCTTTCCAAGCCTCTCGATTGGCTGTTGTCTACTCATCTGCATCTGCCAGTGGAATTACAAAGAAAACAAATTAAAATGAAACACAAGAGGTCAATTAATAAATAAATTCATACATACCTGAGAAGTTTCCACGTGGTGCTCACATTTGCCAGGTACCTGCTTTCTGCACACTCTACACTGGTGGTGCCAATTAAACTAGAATGAAGGCAGACAGACGTCAGCTTAAGGCCCTATCACACTACACGACTTTTTCATTAATTTTCTGTTGTGGACTTCATTTCCATAACCTGAGCATAACCAGTGGTCGTGTAGTTTGACATACCTGGTGACTCAGCCCAACCAATCTATGACTCTGTATCGTAGGGGCGGGCTCTGTGTGCACATGACAGCTGATGACCAATGAGCTGGAAGTAGAACGCAACCAACGTGGCTACAAGGAGTAAGAAACATGGGTGTTTTGAACCTCACAAAACAGAAGAGAAGCTCATCTGTCCAATGCCTCATGATTTATGTACCACAATAGAATGGAAAAAGGGAACAAAAAGGGGCCGAGATTACACAGTATGGGCACCAACTCCATCTGGCAGCCCATTGTTGGCTGTTAGAAAAAGGGATGAACTTGCAAAACTGTGTCAGAAAGTCGTGTAAATTGTCATGACCTGCACTCACTAGTCGTGTAACCTGTCATGTCCTATATTTGCTGGTCGTGTAACCAGACACCCTCAGGCAATGAAATCAAAAGCTGCATTGTCTAACTTGCCACTAACTTTGATTAAAAGTCGTGTAGTGTGTGGCTGGATTTAGTAAGTAGGATGTCATGGCCCAATACCCACCTTGTGTGCCCACCACCTTCACTTTGGTGCCCACATTCTCTTCTACCCAACTGTTCAAACGGATAAAAGGTTTCAAAGCAGCCCAATTGTTGTCCGAATCCAGCTGCTTACAGACAGCAGTCTTTTTATAGCGCCTTGCACACGCCCACAAGCAACTTGGGTATTTCAAATCAGATCTTTCAGACGTGTGCTTTGGTGATCTATGGCCACGCGTACACACAGGTATTTCCCATTGTGGCTAGTAGAGGGCCCCCACCACATGTGAAATGAGAGTCTCATAAAAAGCATTTTATTTATTTGAAACAAACAAACAAAACAAAAAAAAAATAATAATAAAATAAAAACAGCTAAGACAAGACAAACAGTTGTTTTAAAAAATGATGCTTCAGATAAGGAAAAAAAAAAAAAGAACCCTGAAAGGCTGTAGTAAAAATATTTTGATGTGGAGACCGGTATTTACATGATTTCAGATCAGAAGCAGAATATATATTTTTTATTTTACAGATACAGAAATAAGATGTTTGCTGGAGAGGTAAGGCTAAAGTTCATCATTGCACATAACTCATCATCGCGGTAAGATAGATATAACTTTATTATCTTTTAAAAAATACTAACACACAAAGAAAATAAATTGGTGGGAATTCCAGTTGGGGGGGGAGGGGGCGATGCAAAAAAAAGGGGGGAAAAATTCTGCTATCGCCGAGACCGTACACTTGTGTCTAACTGTCTGGCTTTATTACATTTCTTAAAAAGCTCAGACTTCATCATCCATATTGGAGTACAAAGGTGGACTGAAGCTTCCGGTTTGGGAAGGGGGGTGCCTAATAAGGGGGGGGGGGGGGTCAAGCAAGTGCAAAAAAAAAAAAAAAAAAAACTACGGAGAAGGGGAAGGTCAAAGGTCTCACAGTTGACTGCTAGAGCAACCTCCAGCAGGAAGTGCAAATGAGAGTCACGGACCATCCAAACAGAGGGGCCAATAGGGTGGGGGGGTCACCTCTCTGTAGAGTACATCTGCAATAGGGAGACAAGGAGAAAACAAAATCTTTGAAATGTCAGAGGGGCTACACTGACACAGAAAGGAGTACACTGCCACCTACAGACAGGGAGCCGTACAGCACATGCAAGTTAGAATTACACAATCTCTAGGAACCCTACTGGCATGGTTGTCCAGAGGAAGCCAAAATCTTCCCAAAAGGTGTACGCCACCATCACATACCGACGGACTCACTCACTCCGATTTGGATGCCTCGTGATCCATCACACTGCCAGGCTATGGTATGTGGTGCCCCGTCTGTGGTCCCACAAGGCAATCTGATCACACAGACACACCCACAGAAGTGCCAACACAGAACTGACCTGATGCTTATGCCATCGATTAACAGGCCAAAGGGGAGAGTCTTTAAATAATTGAGCCCTTTGATATCAAAAGTCTAGAAGTCAGTATCACATATTTATTAATTTTTATCTAACTTTATAAAATGTGACATACATGGGCTAGGGGGGGTGGGAGGTAGGCACCTTCAAGGCTCTGTGGAGGTAAGCAATACCAGCCCCGGGACGAGAGGAGGCACGGTTGTTAACCATCTCTCCCTTTATTTTCCTGCAACTCTTAATAAGCGGAATCTATGACCACGCCCCTACCTCAGGAAGCCCCTCCCCTTCCAGGACAACCACAATAAATAGATAAAGATTTTCACTCTGAAGGAGCCATTAGAAGGAGAAGGGCTGTTTTCAAGGGGGCAACTGTAGTTGTTTTTGTCTTATGAGGATGACTGTTTTTTTGTTATTAATAAAAAGGATCATCGGGCTGGTAACCTAGTCCTTTCTCCCATGGTGAGAGTGTCGGAGTGGTGGCTCTGAGGCTAGGGATCTGCATTGGCAATCAGATGGTTGCCGGTTCAAATCCCGTAAATGCCAAAAGAGCAAGGCCCTTAACCTGCAATTGCTGAGCGCTTTGAGTAGTGAGAAAAGCGCTATATAAATGCAAAGAATTATTATTATTACATATTTTGGAAAGCAATCATAATTTTAAAATCCGCATTTTGAATTTCAAGAACTGCCATCCCAGTTGGCTTGTAAGCGAGTGCCATTTATTTGCTTCACCTGTTAAGAGGTCAGCATTTTGAATCCTTGATGTCAAAATAAGGGATCAAATGTTAAAAGGGCCTGTGGACCACCTGCTACAACAGCCATATATGGTGCAGTGAAAAAGTATTTGCCCCTACCTGCTATACTCCAGTTTGAGCATTTGGGACAATTAATGGCTTCAGATCTTTAGATAAAATGTAATATTAGACAAAGGGGACTGTGTAAACATGAAACCATTTCTAAATTGCTGCTTAATATGTCATAAAGTTATCCAAAAGCTGTGAAAAGGTAATTGTCCCCTTAGATATTCTCTTAACCAGCGCACTGATCATTAGAGTCACATCCAGTCCTTTTAATTTAAACCTCAGCATACGCCGACCCTCATCATAAGAGTGAAGTGGGCACTACAAGAACATTAGGACTCAATCAAGAAGAAATGACAAAACAAAATTTGTTGACATTTACCAGTTAGGAGAGAGTGATCAAGCCTGTGGGGGAAGCCCCCACAATGACAGCCATTAATGGAGAACATTTGGATCAGGAATGTCTGGCCTGCCCAAATGACCCCCAATGGGTACAGTGATAAATTATTTAAGAAATCACTGAGGATTACAGAAGAAAATCCAAAAAACACTCGAGCCTCAGCTAGGATCAGCGGTTAGGACACCACAATAAGAAAGAGACGGAGGGGAAAAGAATGGGAGAGCAGCAAGGCGGACGCCTCTGCTATGCAAGAGGGAACATCAATGCAAAGAAACACCTGGACGGTCCTCAAGCGTTGTAGAATTACGATAGACGAGTCAAATGTTGAACTCTTTGGACCACACAGGATCCGCAGTGTCTGGCATACAGTAGCTGCCTTACAATAAAACACGGAGGTGCTGGTGTGATGGGGAGGAGATGCCTTCAAGACTTTCCATTATTAAAGGAACCAGGAATTATGCACTCGAGCAGAATATTCTTAAGGAGAATGTCCAGTCATCAGCGTCACTGGGTTATGAAGCTGGACAAGGAGCCAAAAAATAAAAGTGTGTTGACAACTGAATGGCTCAGAAGTTCAGGAGGGGCAGAGTCAAAGTCCTGACTTGTACCCAATGGAGATATTGAAGCCAGCAGTTGGCAATGGCTTTTTTTGGAATGGGGGTGCTGGATAACTTTGCGCCTTAAATTAATAAAACTGCAATGTGTGTTCACTCAGGTTCCCTTTCTCCAATACTACATTTTGTCTGAATGCCTGAGGCCACTCGGTATGTAAAATATGCAAAACCACAGGATGTCAGAAAGGGGGCAAATACTTTTGCACAGTTGGACAAGAAATCGAAAAACAGAGCAAAGAGTTGCTGACGCTGCTCAGTCCAACTCGGGTGCTGCAGCCAAGCTATGCCAGTGACCGCCTGCCCGACCCCAAACTCACCACCATCACCAGCATAACTCAACCCTGCTAACTGAACCCACACCACAATAAATACAATTCACAGAGCCAACGAGAAAGAGGACAACCCGCAACGGCACTGCCACTATGGCATCAAGACAGTGTCCACCTCATATAGCGCTTTGCAAGAGAGCACAGCAGCAGCAATTAAGTGGCCTCCAGCCCACATACAGGCATATCAAATGGAGTGAGAAACCTAACGTGGCACCCTGGTCCATCAGCGCCACTCAGTACAGCTGAGGGGAAGCAGGCCTTTTTGAGACCAGCTCAGTGGTGCCCAGTCCTCCAAGAATCAGTGCCGGGAATTTCAATATCAGGACCAACTCCTGGCTGAAAAAAATCTCCATAAATACGGTTTTTAAAAAAGAAAAAGTGCCTTAAGTTTTCTTAATATTATGGTAGAGAGAGAGAGAGAGAGAGAGAGAGCGCAACAGAGGGCGCATCCAACAGGCCACAATTTGAAGTGTTACATGCTCAACTGCAAAGGAGCTTTAACTTTCCCCCAAACTGCCAATTGTGGAAAAAAAAATCAAATCAAAATACATATTTCATAAAGCAAAGAAAAAAAATCCACAGTAAATCGATACGATCGTCTTAGAGTCATCATGATTAGGAGAGATAACCAAAAAGTAATGAAAATCATCGTCTTATGGCTCGATGTGTTCCGCTAAAATAGTAACAGGAAGCTCCATGGCTGCCCTGCTGACCCCCACCCCACCCCCACCCCCACCGCAGGCCACTTCCAGCTGTGTGCCACGGGGCTCTGCCCGCATCCGGGCCATCTGTCCCACCCCTATTGCCACGCCACAGTCTCTGGCCATTGGTGGCGTTCGGGGGTTCTGTCAGGAGGTCACGTTGTGAGAGCATCATCTGCCTGCAGACTGCGACTGTGGGGCTATGATGACGTGAGCTGGAATGGGGCCACCAAGTTCAGTGCGCTGGCTGCCCATGCCAGCCAAAACCGAGGTGGCCATGATCTCAGCGGCCGCGCGGGAGTTCAGCCCGTTGTGTGCAGCAGTGCCGACAGTCAGGGAACTGTGCTGAATCACGGCGGCTGGGGATCCGATCGGCTCCGTGCTGTCCTTTGGGCTTTCCTCTCCTGGAAAAGAACAGAACAGAACATATGTTAATGGTAGTCTGTGCATCAGTGGGGGCCTTGCATCCAATCAAAATCCTCCCAACAGAGCAAAAAATGACGACAACATCCATTTATAGAGAGCTGTAGAATCTCAGTATCACTGTAGTTGTGGGATGGTGTTATGTATTGGTTCCAAGTTCTGTGTATTTTATGTTTTGTTGTTGTTTTTGCTCCTAATCTCCTCCTCCTATATGTTATTTTTGTTGATTTTGTAAGTGATGTTGTAATTGTGTACTGTCTCTTTAAATGTAGTTATGGTTCTTGTGGGTGGAGCCATTCCAGAACCCCTCCTCCATCAGGCTATTTCAATGGACTGAGAAGGCTCAGGAGTTGGAAATCATTCACTTATTGGAGTTTCATATTGCTATTTCTTGTTGGGATTCTTGCCTTTTGTGACTCTTTGCTTCTGTTTTAAAGATTCTGATTTATGAACTGTGGATATGGACTTGTTTATTTAGGATTGCCTTTACGGCAGGGGTCTCCAACGCGTCGCTTGCGAGCTACCGGTAGCTCGCAACCCCTTTTCAAATGGCTCGCCAAAGGGTTAATGAATCCTACATAAATTTTAAAACTTGATTAGTCAAATTAGGGGTGGGCAATCTTTCCAAAAAACCATATCACGATCCACAATCTGAATTGCAATCTATCTTTTCAATGTGGCATACACTTAAGAGAATATCCGGACTCAACTCATCAAGACCTAAGTAACACTTTATTTTAAATATCAAACAAAGTTGAATTCAATTTGTCTCTGGTTTGCTAGCTAAGCGGAGTTAAGGTACATGCCCCGAAGCTGGCGAGTGAGTGAGGAAGGCCTCTCCCCTCAGCCCGCTGCCTTTTTCTTTGGTTTGCGCAAATAAATCGGTACCACAAGCAAACTATGATACATAGCGAAATGAGAGAAGTCGCAGAATCAACCGGAATGTTCAAGCAAATTATAGAAAAACACCCAATCTAAATCCGTTAAGTAGTTCTCTCATGAAAAGCGGACTGATATACAGACATTGGATTTGATATCTTCTTATATAATACGCTACAGTGGCTGTCTGTTTGTCCCTCCAGGATTTTAAATCACCTTTAGCTCGCAAACCATTTGACCTATTAACCTGAAATTTGGTACACATATACTACGTGACCTCTATGGTGATGATTTTTATTACTCTTTTTATTTTTATTTTACTTTATTGTAGAATCGACTCTCGGCAGCAGGGCTGCCGTGCGGCGCATGCGTATGGCTAAATCATTCTTGAGGCAGATTAAAGACTTAAGTGCCAGCTTAAGTGAAAAATTAATAAAAACTTACTAAGTAACTGCAACACAAAAACAGACTTAATCAGTTTTAATGCGAAAAGATGCCGACGGAAGAAGAGAAGAAGCGGGCTGCTAGGGTGGAGAAAAGAAGAGCAGCTCAGGAAGCAGCCAGCGCATCAACCTCTGAGCAAACGAATGCTAAACATACAGAGAAAGAGAATGAAAACGGTTAAGTCAAGTGTATTTACTGCATGTTATCGTGCAGTCCGCCGTTACTGGTTTTATATATTAGTAAACCTTCAAAATAATGAGCAGTTAAAGTCTCAACAGCACTCTCAGCATTTCTGGAGCTTAGTAGAGCCAGATAACTATAAGAATCTTCACCAAGCAGCTCTGAAAATGCCTGCTTTGTTTGGGTCTCCATACCTTTGTGAGTCTGACGTGAATGTCATGAAATCAAAGTTCAGAACAAGACTGACAGACAAACATTTAAATGACTCCAGAAGAGCGAACCTAAGTGGCTCCACTCCACCATACACCTGCCTCTCTTGTTGACTCCATGCAGTGCCAGTCATCTGACTAACTGAAAAATACATCACACATGCAACTGGACCTGTGAATACTCTTGTGAAGTGAAACAGTAACATGTAACAAAATGAAAAATGAATAAGTAATATCTATGTATTTGGAATTGCATTGTTTTGTTTTGACAGCATTCATGTTTTAATTCAATAGTGTGAGGTACACTAGAAAATGCATACAGACATAGAAAATGCACTTGCTGGTAAACTACATATTTTTTTGTGATGTTTTAATGCAAAACGTGAGCTGTGGACACAAACATTTTGTAAACTTTCAGGCAAAACAAGCTTATTCAGTTTGTTTGGGTTGAAATAAGCTATGAGAATAAACGTTAGAAAACATGAGTAGCTCTCGGCCATTTTCATTCTGTAAAAGTAGCTCTAGCGGGAAAAAAGGTTGGAGACCCCTGCTTTAAGGTAACTCCTTTGTGTCTTTTTTATGCCTTTCTTTGCATTGTCTAGTTTTTTTGATTTTTCATAAACATACTTCATTTTCTCTTCTAATACAAGCTGAAGGTTTACTGTCATCCCTCCTCTTTTTTGTTATATTTATAGTTGTTTTGCCAGGTTCCTATTTTGGGCATGTTCCAACTGAAGCCAGCAGGTAGTAAGAGGGACCTGGCTGAGTGCAGGCGAGCCTCTGCACGGCAGATTAGTAAGGATTCTGGTCTGAAAGCAAAGGTTCACATACTTTTGCCACTCACAAATATGTAATATTCGATCATTTTCCTTAATAAATAAATGACCAAGTATAATATTTTTGTCTCATTTGTTTAACTGGTTTCTCTTTATCTACTTTTAGGACTTGAGTGAAAATCTGATGATGTTTTAGGTCATATTTATGCAGAACTATAGAAAATTCTAAAGGGTTCACAAACTTTCAAGCACAACTGTATCTGAGGAGAGAGAGTTTGTAGCATTATTAACACTGCGGATCAAAATTATCTGCCAGCAGGGCTTAATGTGAATGTTTGGTCAGCTCACCTTTATTTTTCCCTTTTTCTATACTGTGAACACTGATCAGCCATACCATTAAAATCATGGACAGGTGAAGCAAAAGGGGAGCTGGACGGATGAAAAACATGTTAAGAATGCAGAGACTGGTCAGAATGCCCATGTTGACCCCCGTCCACCTCCGAAAACACCTACAATGGACATGTAAACATCAAAACTGGAAAATTTAGCAATGGAAGAATGGGGCCTGGTCTGATGAACCACATTTTCCTTTAGATCATGTAAATGGCCAGACGCGTGTGCATTGTTTACCTGTGTAAGTGATGGCGGGACGCCCAAAAGATGGAAGGATGGGGGAAGGTGGCTACTTTACGGCACTGCCTCCAACAAAATGCTTGATGGCAGCTCCCCTGTACAGCGGTGCCCCTGATTTCCACAGGGCACCATGCGACTTGGAGCTCAATATCTCAGCCCTGATGGGTACCATGGGTGCTGCAGAAGAGACATGTGGCATGATGTTTCCGCCTAACCCAAATGGCCAATATAAAAGTACTGGACTGACCTTTCAGAAAAGAACCAGAGTCGTGTGGTAGGTGTACGAAGCTTGCTGGCAGGAGTGAAGGAGAAAGAGACAAATAAAGAAGAAGAATTTAGTATTGTGACAAGTGTTTACTTGTGGCTGTGGTGGTGAGAACACTTTGTGAAGAGTTTCTCTTAATAAAATATGATCCCTGTATACTTTTAACTCGTGCCCTGTGTCTGTTGAGTTGGGTTGGAGGAGCAACAGTACCCTGTACTGTCCACACTTGGGGAAAAGATTGCTGCAGGAGGCACTACATAAAGTAAGCAAGCTGGCAGGAGGCAGTCTGAGGCTATGGGCCAGGGGTGGGAAAAGTCGTTCCAGGAGGGCCGCAGTGGCTGCAGGTTTTTGTTCCAACCCAGTTGCTTAATAAGAAGCACTTATTGCTCAAGTAACACTTCTGTTTCATTTTAGTTGTCTCGTTCATTAACATTTTGAACCCTTACTGCTTATTTAAGTCTTAAACAGCCGTACTCTTGGTTTATAATGGCTCCTTAGTAACAATAAGATGCAAATGACAAAAGAAACCAGCATTTCCTCATTTAGCTTGCTACCATTTACACCTGTGTGTATTTATCATGTACTATTTGGTTTAATGAAATACTTGGAAGGTAAGTGAAGAGAAAAAAAGTGAAGGACTGAGAATTACTTGTCCATTTTAGCCTTCAAATCATTTGGATGAGTTCCTTAGAAAGAGGAAGAAAATCTAGGATATGAGAATGACCTGACGTGGAAGAATTAAAGCACTAACAAGCCATGAAATAAAATTATTGGGAGTGATTGGTTTCTAATTAAGCAACTGGGTTAGAACAAAAACCTGCAGCCACTGTGGCCCTCCAGGGCCAGACCACCCCTGCTCTAGGCAATGATCTGCTTGGAAACCTTAGAACCTGGCATTCATGTGGATGTTACTTTGACATGTACCACCTACCTAAAGATTGTTGCAGATCATATACAGTACACACCTCCATGCCAATGGTATTCCCTAACGGCAGTGGCCTCTTTCAGCAGGATAATGCGCCATGCCAAACTGCAAAAATTGTTCAGAAATACTTTGAGGAAAATGACAAACATTTTATGCTGTTGACATGGTCTCCAATATCCCCAGATCTCAATTCAATGTGTGGGATGTACTGGAAAAGCCAAGTCTGACCCATGATGGCCCCACCTCGAAACTTAAAGGACTGAAAGGATCTGCAGTTAGTGCAGATATAACACACCTTCAGGGGTTGTGTGTAGTCCATGCCTTGCGGGTCAGCATGAGGGGGACCTACACAATATGAGGCAGACGAGTTTAATGTTGCGGCTGATATATGAGGACTGATTGAGATCATTTATGTTAGGTAGAATTTCTTGAGGGAGCTGGGCGGTCTCATGGCCTTGGAACCCCTGCAGATTTTTTTTTTTTTTTTCTCAGGCCGGAATTTTTTTTTTTTTTTCTGTCTTCCCTGGCCACTGGGTCTTACTTTTATTCTATGTTAATTAGTATTGCCTAATTTTATTTTTTATATTTTGTTTTTTTTCTCTTTCTTCATCCTGTAAAACACTTTAAGCTACATCATTTGTATGAAAATGTGCTACATAAGTAAATATTTTTGTTGTTGTGTGTGTGTGTATATATTCCTTTTCACAGGACTGCTTGTGCTGGACAGCATTATTTTCTTTTTTCCATTTTGGATTCATCTGGCATTGGACTATACTTTTAGCATCTGGACATTTGTTGACGGCTTTACGTATTTGACCTGCTGTACAGTAAATTCTGGAACTGGATGTTGATGTAATACAGAGGGTTATGGTGGTTCAGGGTTTGTGTTAAGTGTTGATGGGGTTTACACATTGTGTTTTGTCTAAGTGACAGTACATGACGTATAAAGAGTTTATTGTAATACTTGTTATTTGGAGTCATTGTTTGAGGTTGGTGTTTTTGTGATACTTGTAGTTTGTGTACAAGATAATTGCAGTAAGTGTCGGTTTCGTGGGACATGTTTGTGTAAAAGTTAATTGAGATAAGTGTTTTTGGGTTTGTGAGACATGTACGGTGCCATCCATAATGTTTGGGACAAAGATACCTTGATTTTTCCTCGATCTGCCCCTCTGCTCCAGTGCTTAAAATTACAAATCAAACCATATAGACTTGTGATTAAAATTGCACATTGCAGACTTCCATTTAAAGGGATTTGCATACATTTTGCATACATCTGTTGTTTGCAAAGACTGGTTAAAGTCCGCAATTCATGGACATCACCAGGTGCTGAAGATCTACTCTGGTGATGCTCTGCCAAGCCATCTTCAGCTTCTGATTGTTTCAGAGGGACTGTCCCTTAACGTTTTCTCTTCAGCATATGGATAGCATGCTCAATTGGATTTAAATCAGGTGACTGGCTTGGCCATTTAAGAATTTTCCATTTTTTAGCTGTGACAAACTCCTGTATTGCTTTAGCGGTATGCTTGAGATCATTATCTTGTTGTAGGAGAAACTGCTGTCTAGTGAGTTTGGAAGCATTTGCTGGAACTTGAGCAGATCAGATGTTTCTGAAAAACTCAGAATTCATTGTGCCACATGCCGTCAGCAGATCCATCACCAATGATGAGAAGTGTGCCAGGACCTGTGGCAGCCATACATGCCCAAGCTGTTACACCATTACACCCCCAGCATCATGTTTAACAGATGAGGTGGTCTGCTTTGGCTCCTGGTCAATACCTCGTCTCCACACTTTGCGCTTGCCATCACTCTGATGAAGTTCATCTTTGTCTGGTCTGTCCACAAGACCCTTTCACAGAATTCTGCAGGATTTTTGAAGTCCTTTTTTGCAAACTGTAGTCTAGTGATCCTGTTTTTGTGGCTAACTAGTGGTCTGTATCTTACAATGTGGCCTCTGTATTTCTGTTCATGAAGTCTTCTTCAGAAAATGTCTCTGACACATCCACATCTAAACCATGAAGACTGTTTCTGATCTGTTAGACAGGTGTTTGGGAGCTTTTTCATGGCCAGAGTGAGGATTCTTCTGTCATCAGGAGAGGAGGTCTTCCTTAGCCTACCAGTCCCTTTGTGATTACTGACCACACCAGTGTGTTCTTTCTTTTTCACGATATTCCAGACAGTTGATTTTGGTCATCCTAAGGTTTAACTGTTGTCTACAATCGTTTTATTATTGGTTTTCAGCATCATAATGGCCTTTTAGTATTTCACTAGCATAGCTCTTGTCCTCATGTTGAACAATGACAACTACAGACTCTAAGGGTTGAAGCGAACCGAGAGATTGTATGAATCCATGAAACCGACCTTAGGAATCACAACACCTGTTATGGCAACTGTCAAAATATTAGGGTGCCCTGAAATAGGGGGGACACAGTAGAAAAAAATATCACAATTTCTACATGATGGGATTGAAGTGTCTGCAAGTTCCCTTAAATGAATGTGGCAAATGTGCACATTAATCACAATGTTTGAACTGTAATGTTAAATTGTGGAGGGGGAAATCAAGGAAAAATGAGTCTTTGTCTCAAACATTATGGTGGGCACTGTATCTATGTCATTTGAGGTATATGTTAAGGGGGTTTAAAAATATATGTGTATACGTGTATGGTATGTATATATTTTGAGGGTTTTAATTAATTGGTTTGGCTTTATAAAATTTTAATGATACAAGCTTTAAGTACTGCTGTACTTAAAGCACCTGCTGTACCTGCTGTGTGGTAATTTTCTTTTATTCTACATACTTGTATACTTGTGAAGCAATGGGAAAGAAATAAATTCCAGTATTTACTATTTTGTTTTATTCCTTGGGGATCTCTTTTCTTTATAACAGAGGGGACCGATACAGGGGGTTATTAGTGAACTCATCCCTAGTTAAAGAATTTATATCTGTAATTTTGCTGATTTTTAAGTATTTTCTGAGTGGGTGTATGAAAGAAAAATTAACTGCTTGCTAAGGGTTAAATGCTGACAAAGCTGTTTTACTATAAAGGAAGGTTATTCGTACAGGCGTCTGTTATAAGACAGAGTGCGGTAAGCTGACCTACGACAACTTTCTCTTTAGGAACGCGTCTGTTAGACACAGGAAAGATGACCTTTTCTTCTTTAGGGTCCATGGGATTAATAAAGTATCTATCTATCTATCTGACACGTTCACAAAACAGAAACAGATGGCCCATTTGCATAATAAAATGAAATGCTTAGGTAAATGATATTATGCTTTTTGATAAGTAAGGGAAAGGGGGAGGGAGGAAAAAATATAAAGCCAATCGAAAAGGGGAATGTGCGCTCTTCTGCCTTCCAACGCATGAATCCATGTACTCATCTGTGACTGAACAAAAATCTGGTTGATTGAACTATTCCTGTCTTCCTCTGAGGTTTCTTCCACAGTTGTTACTGTACTCACCACTAAAATGGAACACATCATAATTGGAGTTGCTGTTGTGCTTAATAAAGCACTTGATTATGTGGGTCTGACTCCATCAAAATCTGCCAAGTTTAACAGTACAATGAGCCAAAGAAATGGAGCTTTTTCAATTGATTTCATTAAACTTGAGTAGGAGGAGAAATGTTCCTTATGGAGAAATCACAAACAGAACAAGCCCCCAAGTATGCCACCCTTACCCAAGTAAGCAGTCTTCTTCTGCTGCGTAGTGACAGGGCAGTCTTTATGAGCTAGAAGCAGCTGCTTTAAGTGAGCCACTTCGTTCCTCAAAGAGGAAACTTCATTCTGGGAATTGAGAGAGAGAGGAAACAAAAATGAAGTAATTTCAAATGGAGAGCTCTTTCAGGTAGAGCGAGTACAGGTAGTTGGCTGGACAGTGGGACTCACAGAGAGCTGCACATTCATGCTCGTCAGGTCCTCCGCCTTCTTCTCTAGGGAATTCACCCACAGCTTACGCTTCTGACGACAGCGAGAGGCAGCGGCCCGATTGCGCTCAAGAAAACGCTGCCTTCGCTCGTCTGGGTCATCATCTGCAGCTCGTCGTCGCCGTCCACCTGTTGGCTGGGCTGGAGACACCTGCAGGAATTTACACAAAACAGCACAACTAAGAACAGCTCAGCTCACTCACAAATACACAAGCATAATGATTGGTAACGGGGACTGGGGAGCACACAGGAGTCAGAGTTTAGGATACGACAATCATGTTCTCGGATTTATCAGTTCAAGAAGGCAGCGATGAGAAGCAGTTCCACTCACTAATCATAGCACTGGACAGCAATGAGCTGAATGTTGATTAGCACATTCAAGTAAGAATT
Source organism: Erpetoichthys calabaricus (assembly GCF_900747795.2). Taxonomy (NCBI): domain Eukaryota; kingdom Metazoa; phylum Chordata; class Cladistia; order Polypteriformes; family Polypteridae; genus Erpetoichthys; species Erpetoichthys calabaricus. The sequence goes on along the minus strand of NC_041396.2, from coordinate 297,541,751 downwards.
TCACTGGACTCTCCTCACCTGATAATAAGAAACCTATAAACTTATCCAGCTCTACCTATGACTACCGCTCAAGCATGTAACCGTGTACAGACAGTTCCCATTTAGTCATCTAACCATGCACAGGTGACTGCTACTCAAACAATTAGCCCCTCTCAAATGGCTGCCAATCAAATATGTAGCCCTGCCTAACCATCCATCCATTGTCCACCGCTTATCCAAAGTTGGGTCGCGGGGGCAGCACCCTAAGCAGGGAAGTCCAGACCTCCCTCTCCCTGGCCACCTCTTCCAGCTCCTCTGGGGGGACCTCGAGGCGTTCCCAGGCCAGCCGGGAGATATAATCCCTCCAGCGTGTCCTGGGTCTGCCCCATGGCATTCTCCCAGTGGGACATGCCCCTAACACCCCCCTAGGGAGGCGTCCAGGGGGCATCCCGACCAGATGCCCAAACCACCTCAACTGACTCCTCTCAATGCGGAGTAGCTGCGACTCTACTCTGAGTCTCTCCCGGATAACTGAACTCCTCACCCTATCTCTAAGGCAAAGTTCAACCACCCTGCGGGGAAAACTCATCTCGGCCACTTGTATCCGCGATCTTGCTCTTTCGGTCACTACACAAAGCTCGTGGCCATAGGTGAGGGTAGGAACGTAGATCGACTGGTAAATCGACAGCCTCGCCTTTTTAGCTCAGCTCTCTCTTCACCACCACGGACCGTTGCAGACCCAGCATTACTGCGGATGCCACACCGATCCTTCTGTCAACCTCCTGCTCCATTCTTCCCTCACTCGTGAACAAGACCCCAAGATACTTGAACTCCTCCACTTGAGGCAGTAATGTGTTCTCAACCCGGAGAGAGCATTCCACCCATTTCTGGCAGAGGACCATGGCCTCAGATCTAGAGGTGCTGACTCTCATCCCCAACACTAGTGAGAGCTGGAGGTCACTGTCCGATGAAGCCAACAGAACCACATCATCCACAAATAGCAGAGACGAGATTCTGAGGTCACCAAACCAGACCCCTCCGTTCCCTGGCTGCGCCTAGAAATTCTGTCCATAAAACGTATGAACAGAATCGGTGACAAAGGGCAGCACTAGTGGAGTCCAACCTCAAAAGGAAACGAGTTTGACTTATTGCTGGCAACGCGGACCAAGCTCCTGCTCCTCCTGTGCAGGGACTGAATGGCTTGTAATGAGCCTTGTATCCCATACTCTTGGAGCACACCCCACAGGTTGCTTCGAAGGACACGATCGAATGCCTTCTCCAAATCCACAAAACACATGTGGACTGGTTGGACAAACTCTCATGCCCCCTCCAGGATCCTGGCCAGGGTGTAGAGCTGGTCCAGTGTTCCACGGCTGGGACGGAATCCGCATTGTTCCTCTTGAATCCGAGATTCGACTATCGACCAAACTCTCTTCTCCAGCACCCCTGAATAGACCTTAACGGGGAGGCTGAGGAGTGTGATCCCCCTATAGTTGGAGCACCTCCTCCGGTCACCCTTCTTAAAAAGGGGGACCACCACCCCAGTTTGCCAATCCAGAGGCACTGCCCCCGATGTCCATGATATGCTGCAGAGAAGTGTCAACCAGGACAGCCCAACAACATTCAGAGCCTTAAGGAACCCAGGGGCCCCGCCACCCCTGAGCTTTTTAACTACCTCGGCCCCTGATATGGACAGGTGCCCCCTTCACTGAGTGGGATTGAGAAGTTCCTCGAAGTATGCCTTCCATTGGTCAATAACGTCTGCATTTGAAGTCAGCAGGGCCCCATTTCCACTGTTCACAGTGTTGGTAGAGACTGCTTTCCCCTCCTGAGGCGCTTCTTGGTGCCGCCCGAAAGTTGTTTTCCATGGCTTCCCCAAACTCCTCCCATGCCTGAGTTTTTGCCTCTGCAACAGCCGATGCCTCCACACGCTTGGCCCACCGGTACCCCTCACCTGCCTCTGGAGTCCCACTGGTCAACCAGACCCGATAGGACTCTTTCTTCAACTTGACTGCCTCTCGAACCTTAGGTCTCCACTACTGGGTTCGTGGATTTCCGCCACAAGAGGCACCGACAACCTTGCAGCCACAGCTCCGTTCTGCTGCTTTGACAATGGAGGCTCGGAACAAGGCCTATTCAGACTCAATGTCCTTCACCTCCCTTGGAATGAGATTGAAGTTCTGCCGGTGGTGGCAGTTAAACATCTTTCTGACCGGTTCCTCCGCCAGACGTTCACAGCAGACTCTCACTATATGTTTGGGTCTGCCTGGTCTGTCCGGCAGCCTCTCCTGCCATCTGATCCAACTTACCACCAGGTGGTGATCAGTTGACAGCTCAGCCCCCCTCTTCACCCGAGTGTCCAAGACATAAGGTCACAGATCTGATGACACGATTACAAAGACGATCACCGAGCTGTGACCTTGGGCATCCTGGCGCCAAGTGCACTTATGGACACCCTTATGCTCGAACATGGTGATCGTTATGGACAATCCATGGCCAGCACAGGAGTCCAACAACTGAACATCACTCGAGTGCAGATCAGGGAGGCCGTTCCTCCCAATCACACCTCTCCAGGTTTCACTGTCGTTGCCGACGTGAGCATTTAAGTATCCCAGAAGGATTATAGTGTCCCCAGGAGCTGCGCTTCACAGCGCTTCCTCCAGGGACTCCAAGAAGGCTGGATACTCTGAACTGCCGTTCAGCGCATAAGTACAAACAACAGAGTCCTTCCCCCAACTCGAAGTAACCAACCCTGCCTAACCAAATTCCATAAATACCTTGTCCCTCCTGGTAGTGTATATTACTAAAGGCTCTCTTCCTGAAAATTTAACAATATGTGCTATGCGTTTATGACAAGTATTATCGGAGATTTTTAAGGTAAATAAGACATAGGTTTTGAGGTCAGGTCATTCTATTCACTCATTCTGGTGCTGGAAAGTAGCAATGTTTTGCATATTGATTAGTGCATCCAGGTAATAATTACGCTGGACTCTGTACACAGGACAAATAGGACCCCCTTAAACCTATCTGGACCCACGCAGTCTGCTACTGAACTTCCATTGACTCACACCAGGAAGCATCTCAGTTTGAAGATATGCGCTGGGTGGTCAGTCGTGAACCTGCAACATCTGACTCAGAAATGGTCTTCATACAGTGTGAGCTAACAAGAGAGCTTCTTCATTCAGTCACACAGACTGTTTCTGAACACTGTGAGTGGAGCACTTCCTGCTAACTTCAGCTGAGCTCTCTCTCTCCTTCTCAAATCCCCCCCTTTCTATGAAGCAGTACCACTACACTCTATCCATCCTCAGTGCCAATCCCATCCTCATCACCAAGTAAGTTGCCATGGTCTCACACCACAAAGCACATCAGTTTTGAGGATTTGCACTGGTAGATGGGTGGAATGTGATGCGGTGCCTCACAGGATGGTGGGGAATGAGTAGGCAACTCAGCTACTTCACCACAAAGCACTATGCTTGGGGTGTTCAGAAGCAGTATCTGCTAGGCCAAGACCAGGAGTTCTCCTATTAGCTGAGGCTGTTAACACTAGAATCCCTGAAAACTGCGAAAAAAGTCGTAATCCCGGGCCACCTTAAATTACCTTGCACCTTTTGCAAATGTGTTAATCAGCACAAGCAGCCTGCTATCCCATCAACCTAACCAACGCAGCTGAAGTTCTCCCAGCTCAAGCATGTTATCTGGGTGGGAGGTGTCTGGAACAGTATAGGGTGAATAATATATCGTTATTTGGAATACATACATTTCATGTGTGTTTTGTGTCTACAACGATCCAGGTAAATGTAGGAGGACAGGAAATGAGAGGCAAGGAATATTGAACACATAACTAAAACAGGAACTTTTTTCATGTTATAATAAATTGACAAAATGCTGACATGAAGTGTATAATGTGTGAAGACTGAAGTCCAAATATCAAACAAACAATTTCGCAAAAGGTGTAACAAAACAAGTGCACTTTTATTCAAGAATATAACCAAAGAAAAATAAATCATTCAATTTATAAGTTGGTGTCAATGAGTTAAAACCCAAGCTCAAATATCAATCGACAGAAAGTAGGCATGTGTGCTTGGCTGGTGCAGAGGTTAAGAACTGCTGCCTTGTAAGCAAAAGTTTGCAGGTTCGATCCTGGGCATTCCCCATTTTGAGCAGTGAGCTGCTATTATTATTACTAACATAATATAATAAAAACATACATTTGATTGGAGTCTGTAACACCTGGTGTAACTGCTTCTGAAGGCTACTGTGATCCTGACATCACGGGTTCGCTGTTGACCACTGGCAGTTACCACACTGCAAATCTTTGAAATGAGATGCTTTGTGAGGAGTCCACAGCAATACAGCTACCATTCATTTATCCAGACCTGTCCAGCCCACTGCCAGTTTGGCATCTCTTCCTGCCCAGTCAGCTAGTACTCAAATATCTGGACTCACCCAGCTTTCCACCTAATTAATAGCCTATGTTCTCCTCTTCCTCGCTATAATATACCAGTAATTTATGTTGTACACATTTATGACAAATGAGTTCTGAGATATTTTAGGTAACGAAAACAGAAGTTTCGAGCCGAGTTAGTTCTACTCCCAAATCCAAGTGACGAAGTATTGAATGCTGACTAAGCACATCCAGGTAAGAATTCCATTGTCATCTGTTCACATAGACAGTAATGACACAATAAACATATATAGCCCCACCCAGTTTGCTACCACTCCCACCATAATGCTAATTAAATATTTCACCCTGCCCAGTCAGCTGCCAGTCAAACATCTAGCCCTGCCCAGCTTTCCACATTACTAATAGCTCTCCTTTTTGTTATATTTAACCTGTAATATATGTAGTATGTATTGAAAACAAATACACTGACATGTTTCAGGTAAAGAAGACATTAGTGTGAAGGTGAGTTTGGACTACTTGCACATCATGACGTTGAAGAGCTGTGACCTGTTGTATGTAAAATTTTCACTGGACACTGTAGACTAGATACAAAACCTACAAACTTGTCTATCCACACCCAGTCTTCTGCCACTCAAACAAATACCCCAGCCCAGTAAACTGCCAATGAAACATTTCACCCCACTCAGTCAGCTTCTACTCAAACATCTATCTTCACCCAGTCCACTGCCACTGAAAGATCTAGCCCCGTCCAGCCGACTGCCCTCTATGAATCTCATCCTACTCAATCAGCTGCCAGTCAACTATCTAACGTGCCTAGCCTTTCACATTACTAACAGCCCATCTTCTTCACCGCCGCTGCCTCCTCCTCTTCTTCAGTTTAATTTACCAGTAATTTATGTTATATGCATTTATGACAAACATGATCTGAGATTTTTCAGGTAAGGAAGACATAAGTCTTGAGGTCAGATCATTCTACTCACTGATCATGACACCAAAGAGTGATGAGGTATTGAATGTTGATTAACACGTGCAAGTAAGGATTTCACTGGACCACCCCAGTCTTCTGCATTTTTAATACCCTTCCTTCTCCTCCTCCTTTGTCACAAATTTATGGTGTGTACAAACATGACAATTGTGTCCTAACAATTTTCAGGTAAGGAAGACAGAAGTTTTGAGGTCAGGTTGTTCTACTAACTATACATGGTACCAGAGAGTGGCACCGTCTTACATGTTGATCAGTATGTATAAGAATTTCATTGGACTCTGCACACTGGACAATAATAACTGTATAAATCTATTTTTGGGACTGGTAATCATGGCACGTCCGTACCTGTGGCTGTGCTGGAGAGGGTGCATCAGGCTGCTGCACCAGTAACTGGCTTTGTTCCTGGCGTGAAGCCACCATACTGCTAGCAGCTCCCATCATCATGGCTCCGTTGAGACCGCCCGGGGCTTGGTGAGAAGTGCAGCCTTCAGACGCTGCGAGACATTTAAGAGACAGAGACAGAAAGATGGGGGGATATCAGAGTAAGGAATGATAAGCAAGTGAGGATAAAAGCAGTCTCGGAAAGAGACAGAGAGAGATGTGGGCAGCCAGATTAAAAGAGCGGATCCCAAAGCCGCACATTTCAAAAGTAAACAGGCAGTAAAACTTATAAACTGCTCCGCCCTCTGCTGGCTGCAACAAGGGGCTCAAAATTGCAGTGTGCTTCTACTGCCTCCACTCACATGCTCTCCATTGGTTCACAACACACTTCCAGGACCACAATCCTCCAACCCATCTTACCGTCAAACAGGCATTACATTACAAAGAACACTTTCAGCAGAAGATTTTAATGGCAGTATGTCAAGCAGGAACACAAGCCAACTACTCACCATCTTTGCTTCAGACTGTGTGTGGAGGCTGGAGGGAGAGGTGGATCCGCTACTGCTGTTCAGGGGGGGCCCTGGGATGCCAGGAATGTTGGGCACCATCGAGAGCGGGCGGGCCAGCTACAAAATAACAGAAAACATGACAAAGGCTCAGTATGAAAGCAGGCTGAAAAGACTTATGCTGTTTGGTCCTTTGTGTGACATGTTGCAACATAAAGTTTAGAACAAAAGAACATGTCAGACAAACAAGAGTCTGTCAGGTTTGTTTGGTATCACTAAGCTGTCCCAAAAGCTCATCCAGAAGCTTCTGATAGGTTGTCCAGGTTTCTGTTCCAACTCTAAGAATCATTAGTTTATTGCAGAATCCCACAATTCTGTGTGAAGTGGGGCTTCCTAGCTGCCCTCTGAAATACACTTCCCCTTAATCTCCACTAGGTGTCCTCAATGATGCAATTTGTTATTTAGTTAAAACAATCCTAATGGATTCATTTCCTCTGTTCTCTAGAGAATTTTGAAGGCCTAAATTAGAAGCCCCCATCCCCAAACCCACCCCCAGGTTTGACGTCCTGAATGTGTCAACTGAACCTGCCTTTCAGTCCCAGAATGCACTTGGTTTGCACTTCTCTGCCCAGCTTCAAGCACTGCTCTCCCTTATTGTAATGTGATCAGAACTGTACCACAGCACTTCAGATGTAGCTCACTAGTGCCACCTACAGTCTGAGTAGGATGACCTTTTATTTCTATTCAACAGTTTTTACAATATAACCTGATATTTAATTTTGCTTTTTTAAATAGTTTGTGCACATTGCTTAGACAATAAAAATTGTGTTAATGTAACCTTAATCTCATTTCAGTATCACCAATCTTGTATTTATAATTGACATTTCCTTTGGCTAGGTGTATCAATTTATACTTTTCTACATTCATATTTTCAAATGTTTGCCCAATCCTGAAACTGTCTTTTTAAATTATTTTTGCTACCTACCTTTGCAAGTTGTGAATGTCTCTAAAATATGCTATAAAGGTCAGGAACATGCACTTCATGATTGTCCAATACTGTGGATACAAACAAACCTTCTTGTGTGCTTTTTTTCTTGATTAACATTCTGCCTCTAAATCCATCTTTCAACCTCTGATCGTGATTTTGATTACTGTTTTTTTGCACCTCAATGAATTTATTTTCTGGTTTTGATTTTTGTTTATCCCCCACTATGTTTCATTTTTTAAGGGTGGTACATTAGCATAGCTACTGCCTCACAGTAAGGAGACCATGATTCACATCCCTGGTGATTCCTGTGTGGATTTTGCATGGTCTCCCTGGGTCTGTGACTGGCCTTTTCCTAGTAATCAGTGTCAAAAAAAGCCAAATTAAATCCACTATGATTCAATGATGTATAACAATAAAATGTGAAAACTTTATAGGTGCTGTATGTTAATGTGAAAACTTTATAGGTTGCGGTATTTCATGAATATAAATTAGAAAAAGTAACCAAGGACATAGAGGGTCGATCCTTCATTAAACTCCATTTTCCAAGTGTTCAACCAGTTCTGAACATTATCTTTTTATTTTTTACAGCCTTCTTGGTATCTGCTGTCCCTCTAATTTCAGTAACAGCTGAAAATTTCACAGCTTTGCTAACTTTAGTGCAACCTATGTCTTAACTATAAATGAGTATGAGTAAGGGTCCAAGGATAGAGCCCTCAGCGACTGCACTGATGGCTTCACCCCATTCTCCCCTTACCTGTACTCTTTGTCTCCTGCCGACTCAACAACTTGAAATCCTCAGATGCCAACAAGCTCCTCGTTTCAAAATGAATCTTTGGTGTGGGGCTATAACCGAACCCTTTTTCATTTCTGTTATATATTTAGCTTTTAAGAACTAAGGTTATATTAAAACATTTGTGGAACACAAAAGCTGGCCATACAGATGAGTATAGAGGGTCATGCTCAGAGCCCTGCCACTTAAGTTATGAGGCAACATCAGGATCCAGACATGCGCTACGACCTCTACTGCTCAGCCTTCCCTCTGGAAAACTTACAGATATGACAGATGTCATCGGCATATGAGGTCCAGGAAGGCACGGCACACTCTGGCCACTGGGTAGCTGCATCAGCACAGAGCAAGTGGTGGTAGGTGATCTGGAGTGGAAGAGAAACACAGAGAGGGAAAGAAACAAGACTGTAAACAACAGCAAGAGCCAATGGTGCGGACATAACACAAGGCCCAGCCTCCCCAAACCAGAAGCTCACCACCAAAACAACACTTACCCCAGCTGTCGGTTGGAGGGCGGTGCTTGCGTGATGACGGAGGTCGGTGAGGGCAACGTGGGCTGCAGAGGATCATAGTTGAAATGCAGGGGAAGTGAGCCAGGGCGCACTATGGCAGGGGTCGGGGCAGAGTTGGCCACAGGTTTGGGTGGAATTTCCTGGGGAGTTGGAAAGAAGAAATACAGCCACATTCATCCAGGAGAAGAACATCACCAATGGGAAAAGGAATATGGAGCCCTCCATCACACCCTTTTAACTCCCCCTTAAAGGCTGAAAGTACACTAACTTGTCCATGAATGTACTATTCACGTCTTACAGTCTTTACCCCATCTGTTTCTCCCCGTCTACATGCCCCCTGTGGCCATCAAACCACACATCCGCCCTGCCACCTGCCTTGCAGTCATTTTTGGCTCAGTCAGTGGTCACTCTAGTGCTGATACATTTCTTAACAGCTTTCATAAATTATAGAGGATCAGTACTTTGCTCTTCCATCATTGATTTCTGGACTGGAAAGTACTGGAAATTCTAGCTGGATTTACACAGGTAGGCCATCCCACAAACTTGTTGGTAAATTACAAGATCAAGAGCCCGTGTGGAAAAAGCGCAGAAAAGGATTCCAGACATGCTGATCCAGTAAAATTCTGAGGCAAGACCTTGCATAATTCTCGAAGTTTGCAGCTCAGTGGCACCATTAATCAGATGGCATAGGCACCACAAAAAAAAAAAAAAAAAAAAAAAAACTCTTCCCACCAACAGCCACACTTCATTAACTTACTAGCCAAGGTAATCCAGCATTGCCAAGATATATCTGTATAATGGGTTAATGTAAGAAAGCAAATATTGACATTTTTTTCAAATGCTGATGCTTTTTCTCCAATACTTCTCTATCAACGTCTTTGCTCTTGTGTTGCATCTGACTGGATTCCAAAATTGTGATAAATTCTTGCTGGATTGGCACCATGAACACTATTTCTCTGTATTTCCTGGTTTACTGTGGTTTTATGAACGGATGTCTAATCCGACATTAATAAACTGGATGGCTAGAAAAATAACAATTCATGGACAACACAGAAAACATCAACAGGAGGGGGGCTGGGAGACGGGGGTTCACCGACACTACTGCAGCTCTCCATTCTACTGTAGGATAATGTTCGATAATGTTATAAAGATCATTCAAAATTCATTTCATTAGTTCGGCAGTGATTTAAAACTGATACAATTCATGACACTGTACTGGCGCCAAAGTCTAACATTCTAAGTGCCTCATCATAAAATGGACTTGAATAAATGTCTGCCAAGAAGAAACGGTGAAAGTTCCTTACGCTGCCCTCTGTCGTTTTCCTTCTACCATATTCTAAACAGCGATTCGCCAGGTGCTAAACCTAGTGCTTCTTAAACATTTTTTTTCCTCATGACCAAATTTGGTTTTTTAATGTATTTGAGAACCCTGAATCGCCACCAATTGTTACCCTGTTTCCCCATGGAGAATTGCGTTCAGCACATATCTTGGTTTTTATTTCCCCCTTGGAGAATCTGCTGGCACAGATCACAGTTCCCCCTTAGAGAATCACTGATGCAGGTCATAGACAGCAATGGCGTTTGCTTAAATTGTCTGCTGTGACCCATAGCAACACACTGTGCAAACCGTATGCAATCATTGCCCATTGACTACTACTGTGAATCAAAACTGTGTGCCTCCCAAATTCAGATAATACATGACCCACCCAAGGTTTAAGAACCTAAATGGCAAACCACTGAGTTTCATTATGCTTCATCATGGCTTATCTTTATTGCACTTGGTAATGATATGCATGTGTGTATGACAGTGCTGGCTTTTTCAAAAATGCAACATTATTTAGGTTTTGATTTGATAAAAAAAAATGTGGTGTCGTCCACTCATTTCAGAATTATTGTCACGTGCTTACAGTGCAAACAAATTCCTATCTGCTCATTTGACAAAACAGAGGCCACCAGTGTCCGTTGGTTATCGATACTATGCATCCATCCATTCTCTAAACCTGCGTGTCAGATATACAAAGCTCAATGTAGGCGTGTCTGCTCTTTATATAAGTCTACACCATTGGTCCGTCTGCTCTTTACATAATTCTACACCATTGGTCCGTTGGTCTGTCTGTTCTTTATATACAATTCTACACCATTGGTCCAATCTCTGTCTGTTCTTTATATAACTAGGGGGCTTCGCTCGCCAACCCCTGGTGTTGGGAATGACAAAGAGCGTGATGTATGAATGAGATATAGAATAGTGTGAAGGTGTAGATGATGCAAATAGAAAGCAAACAATAAAGTGTGTGGCACAGTGTAAAGGTTTATTGGAAAATTTCTTTGTACACGCCGTTTAAGTGTAAAAGGTAATTCCAGGTCAGAACTTGTAATGTCAATGAAGATGGTTATTGTTGTGATCAGAGTCAAGTTTGTCAGAGCTTAGAAAGAGTTGTGTCTCTCCAGGAAGTAATGGAATGACTTGGGTATTTATGTTTTCCACATTAATATTTTTTGGACATAATATAGTGCGTTTTGTTAAAAGGGGCATTTGGTCTAATGAGATTGCTGTTCCAAATCTCTCTGTAACTAAGTCGTCGCAGATAAAGGCTTGAGGAATTGTAATAATATGTGGGTGAAGTCCATCTGTATTGGTGAGTGTACCATCTCCCAGTTGTAATAAGCAATTGTTATGATCTGGTTCTGGACATCGTATCTTTTTTACTAACTGTATCTTTTGAAAGCAATGCCAATTGTCTGCGTATTTTAAGGTGCACTGAACAATAGCTGAGCGCATGGCATGTGGAAGAATAGATAAGCACTGTCTAAAATCTCCTCCTAATAAAAGTACCTTTCCTCCAAAGCGAATATTATTATTCATAAATGTTTGTAGAAGTTTATGAATGGTGTTGAGTAAGTGACTGGATGCCATTGTACATTCATCAATAATTAACATTTTTGCAAGACGGATGTCACGTGCAGTGCCACCGTTAATGTTCATAATGGATACTGATTTGTAGGATCTAATGCAGTTGATAAAGATTTCACTTTCAGGTACATCGTTAGTTAGAAGCTTCTGTAGATATTCAGGATATGAATGTAAAGGAGGCAGTCTAATTTGACCCTTTTGACAACAACGTGTAAATGTATTACTTGTATTGCCAGTTGTTTCTTCAGGGAAGTGAACTGAATGACAATGATTGCAAATGTCATTCATTAATCCGAATGAATTTTCCTGGTGTATGTTTTGCTTGTGCCGTTTGAGAGGCGCGTTGTTGCATGTGTAGTATTTGGGACGTGTTGTTTTGGAGCTGTATTCGATTTGCCTGTGCTGTGTGAGAAGCCCGTTGTAGCCTTCCTTGCCGTTAACGTATGTCTGAGACGGGAGGTGTTTCGTTTTGAATCCGTGCCTGTTGCGATGCAGCACTTTGATTGATAGTTTGCGTAATGTGGATCTAGGATGTAGATTTGTGCATATTTGCGTTGTTGATTTGTTTCAGGGTGCACTGTTCCAATGCGATGCAGTATTTGTGCACATATGCGAAAGCAGTATGGGCCATTGCCTTTTGGTGGCCTGATATTTACTCCGGTAGATGCAAAAGCAAATGAACTATTGTAGGATCTAATGCATTTCATAAAGTTTTTACTTTTAGGTACATCGTTAGTTAGAAGCTTTAGTTGAGCTTTGCGTTTTTGGAGCCGAGACATTTTTTCTTCTAGAATTATGGATAAGTAATAAGGAGTATTGCACTCACTGTTAATATGGAGCCTTTTCTGCGGTTGAACGGTTAATAGTGCCTTATTGTAATGAGATCCACCTATGCTGCATTGTGTGAATTGTGTTTGGTCCCGTTATCCGAGCGGTATCGTTTTGTACCCGTGATCGTGAATTCATGACTTGTTTGTTCTTGAGCGTGAGAAATATGGATAAGTAATAAGGAGGATCGCACTCACTGTTAATATGGAGCTTTTTCTGCGGTTGAACGGTTAATAGTGCCTCATTGTAATGAGATCTACCTATGCTGCATATTGTGAACGTGTTGAGATGACGTATGTTTAATACGGACGGTTCATTTAGAAATGGGGCTTTGTGTGTCATTTGTTATTTATGTTACTGTGGTCGTGGGTCTGAATCGTTGTTTTTGTTTACGTTTCGTGTGCTATGTCCGTAGTCTGTCCCGTTTCGTGTCCAATGGGCTTTGTGTGGTGCTCGCGGCTTCTTTTTTTTGTGTGCTTGTGGCTTGTTGAATCCTCCTCTTTGTGTGCGTCCCGTTTCGTGTGCAATGGGATTAAATCCTCCTCTTTGTGTGTGTCCCGTCCGTTGCTTGTGTGTGTGTGTGTGGGGGGGGGGTTAGGGGGGTTTGCGGGCTCTTTTTTTTTGTGTGCCAGGGGCTTGTTGAATCGTCCTCTTTGTGTGTGTCCCGTCCAATGCTTGTGTGTGTGTGTGGTGGGGGGGGGGGGGGTGTTTTTCTCGTGCGGCGCTGTGTGCGTCGCCTGCGTTTGACTCCTTTTTTCTGTGCTCACTCCTTTTTTCTGTGGTCTTCTCCGCCTCTCGTGGCGCCTCATTTCTTGGTGCGCCTGCGCAGTACGTCTTTTTGCGGCTACGGCCCATGGCCGGATGTCCCTGCGTCCATCCGGTTTAGCATTCTCGGTTAGTAATATGGATTCCACGCCCATTGTCCAATCTCAACAAAGTTTTGCGCAGATATTTCACTCTGCCAGGAATTGGTGGTAGACTACTTTGGAACCCAAAACTTTGACTCTGGGGGTACCTTATCAGGGGGTGGGGATTCCCTTAAACCACAGTGCGTTTTGAGAACAGTGTCATTTTCCAGACTTTGAACCCCGAAATTAATTCAGGGCTCAAAATCCATGAAAATGGCATTGTCCTATATTTGAGCAAAGTGATATGTCACACTTAATTAAACATTTTCATTTAATCACTGTTTAAATAATTGTTTTGGCAAAACTATGCCTTCTAAGAAAAGGACATCAGTTGGCAAAGGGTGTTCTGCATGCCAAAAGGATGTTCATTTAAAAAGCAAAGGAAATATCATAAAAAGGAGAAATCAGACTTGAAATGAAAAAAATGGACCTGCTATTAGACCTGCAAGTGAAATGCCAGAACAAGACAAAAGCCAGACTTGGCAGACAGAAGGACCAGAGCTGCTGCCTTAACAAGAAATACATTTATTAAAGTTAGACAGTTGTGCCTTAAAGCCACTTAGCAGGGCAACACCGCATGCTGCTGCTAGTAAGAGAACATCACAAAATAACAGGTGGTGGTAAGTGAAGCAACTGAGCTTCCTTTTGCACATGGTTTTGAAAAATGTACACTGCAATGTGATTTTGCAACTGCCAAACTCACTAAAAAGGCTGTTTTGGAGTTTTAGAAGTATTTTATAAAGAAAGGAACATACTACTTTAGAACGGTTTGGCAACACCAAAACAATTTAATGAGGTGCCACATGAGACTGTGGACACCAAACTACAAGAAGTGGGAGTTCAGGGTGTGCTGTGTAGATAGGTGCAAAACTGGCACACACACAGTAAGCAGAGTGTGATGGTGTGAGGAACCTCATCAGAATTAGGTGACATTAAATGTGGTGTGTCCAGCAGAGGGCAGTGCAGGGGCGGCTGCTGCTTTTAATATATAGAAATGATTGGGATAGGAATATAAAGAACAAGCTGGTTAAGTTGGCAGATGATACCAAGTGAGGTGGATTGGTAATAATAATAAAATAATAATACATTTTATTTATATAGCGCCTTTCCCATGCTTAAGGCACTTACAGAATTTAAGAAAGAACGGCAGGGTATACAGTATATAGCATTGTACAAACCAGATAAATAAATGAAGAAGATTAAGACAGTAAATTCAGAGAAAAAAACCTAACAGACAACATAATTGATGGTCTAGCACACACACATACAGTGCATCCGAAAAGTCTTCACAGTGCATCACTTTTTCCACATTTTGTTATGTTACAGCCTTATTCCAAAATGGATTAAATTCATTTTTTTCCTCAGAATTCTACACACAACACCCCATAATGACAAAGTGAAAAAAGTTTACTTGAGGTTTTTGCAAATTTATTAAAAATAAAAAAAATTGAGAAAGCACATGTACATAAGTATTCACAGCCTTTGCCATGCAGCTCCAAATTGAGCTCAGGTGCATCCCGTTTCCCCTGATCATCCTTGAGATGTTTCTGCAGCTTCATTGGAGTCCACCTGTGGTAAATTCAATTGACTGGACATGATTTGGAAAGGCACACACCTGTCTATATAAGGTCCCACAGTTGACAGTTCATGTCAGAGCACAAACCAAGCATGAAGTCAAAGAAACTGTCTGTAGACCTCCGAGACAGGATTGTCTCGAGGCACAAATCAGGGGAAGGTTACAAAAACATTTCTGCTGCTTTGAAGGTCCCAATGAGCACAGTGGCCTCCATCATCCGTAAGTGGAAGAAGTTCGAAACCACCAGGACTCTTCCTAGAGCTGGCTGGCCATCTAAACTGAGCGATTGGGGGAGAAGGGCCTTAGTCAGGGAGGTGACCAAGAACCCGATGGTCACTCTGTCAGAGCTCCAGAGGTCCTCTGTGGAGAGAGGAGAACCTTCCAGAAGGACAACCATCTCTGCAGCAATCCACCAATCAGGCCTGTATGGTAGAGTGGCCAGACGGAAGCCACTCCTTAGTAAAAGGCACATGGCAGCCCACCTGGAGTTTGCCAAAAGGCACCTGAAGGACTCTCAGACCATGAGAAAGAAAATTCTCTGGTCTGATGAGACAAAGATTGAACTCTTTGGTGTGAATGCCAGGCGTCACGTTTGGAGGAAACCAGGCACCGCTCATCACCAGGCCAATACCATCCCTACAGTGAAGCATGGTGGTGGCAGCATCATGCTGTGGGGATGTTTTTTCAGCGGCAGGGACTGGGAGACTAGTCAGGATAAAGGGAAAGATGACTGCAGCAATGTACAGAGACATCCTGGATGAAAACCTGCTCCAGAGCGCTCTTAACCTCAGACTGGGGCGACGGTTCATCTTTCAGCAGGACAACGACCCTAAGCACACAGCCAAGATATCAAAGGAGTGGCTTCAGGACAACTCTGTGAATGTCCTTGAGTAGCCCAGCCAGAGCCCAGACTTGAATCGGATGGAACATCTCTGGAAAGATCTTAAAATGGGGGACACAGTTGGAAACTTGTGAAGGGTACATTTCACATAAACATTAGGATGTTTTTCTTTGTACAAACATCCAATAACTGACCAAATAGTGTAGTGGATAGTAGGACTTCTGGAACCTTCAAAGCTCGACTTGATGTTATTTTAGAAGAATTAAGTGGATAGCACTGGCGAGCTTTGAGCTGAATGGCCTGTTCTTGTCTAGCTTGTTCTGATATTCTCAACAACCGTATGATCCTATTGGACCTGGATTACGAGGGGCAGTCAAAAATTTCCTGGAATTGTGATATAGCGGGAGAGTGAAAGATCAGATTACACACACATTGTTGTGGAGGGGAACCCAGCACATCTGTGGACCAATTATAACAGGTCTAAATTGGTTTCGGCATGTAGTATTGTTTTAATTACTGTTTGAGTGAGACGTGTGCATAGTCATTCGGTGCAATATCGCAGTGTTGCAGTTTGAACAATGTGCTAACATCAGTGTGCAAATTGGGGACTCATACGCTAAGTGCTGCAGTGCCGCTAGCGTATCTGAAGCTGATTTCCCTAATTTGCATATGAAGATGGTGTTAGTACGTTGTTTGAACTGCGACATTGCGCTGAATGACTATGCACACATCTAACTCAAACGGTAATTAAAACAATACTACACACTGAAACCAATCCAGACCTGTTGTAACTGGCCTACAGACAACATCCATCCATCCATTTTCCAACCCGCTGAATCCGAACACAGGGTCACGGGGGTCTGCTGGAGCCAATCCCAGCCAACACAGGGCACAAGGCAAGAACCAATCCTGGGCAGGGTGCCAACCCACCGCAGGACACACACAAACACACCCACACACCAAGCACACACTATGGGGCCAATTTAGAACCACCAATCCACCTAACCTGCATGTCTTTGGACTGTGGGAGGAAACTGGAGCGCCCAGAGGAAACCCACGCAGACACGGGGAGAACATGCAAACTCCACGCAGGGAGTACCTGGGAAGCGAACCCTGGTCCCCAGGTCTCCCAACTGCGAGGCAGCAGCGCTACCCACTGCGCCACCATGCCGCCCAACAATGTGTGGGTAATCTGATCTCTCACTCTCTCGCTATATCACAATTCTGGAAATTTTTTGACTACCCCTCGTATTTCTCAGAAAAGTGTCAAGCTGAAAATAAATGGGCAAAAACTGTCTTTTGGTTAAAAAAAACCCCACAATGAGCAAAAAAAAAGGCACGCAGTGTGAATGGTGGACCTTCTATACACAAGTACACCAAGCAATGTCCAATTCAATTTGCCACAGGTGAACTACAAACTGGAGTGTCACAGCAAAGGGTCTGCAAACGTAAACGACTGCATGAGAGAATTTCAGTTTTTGATTTATGATAAATTTGCAGACCTTTCTGAAAACAAGTTTTGATTTTGTCATTATGAGTTACTGAGTGTAAACCAATGGGCAAAAAATGGCAAATACAATTAAATCTACAACACAATGAAGTGTGCGGAAAGTGAAGGGATCCGAACACTTTCCGAAACCCCTGTACGTACAAGCTGAGTATTGAGTTCAGCGGGTTTACAGCAGTGCCATAAAGTGTTGGCAACTGAATGGGGGGTTATATTAACGTGCAGCCCACTGAGAACATGAAGGGTGTGGTGAGTGGCTGGGGGCAATACTGGATGGACCCGGAGAGGGACTACGCCTCCTCCAGACCATGAGAGGGCAGCCGCCCTGGTTGGTATGGGGACCACGGGAACTAAGCATGGAAGCTCAACCCTATAGGGGCCCGTGGTCACCACCAAGGGGGCGCCCAGATGCCTGAAAAGCCCTGGATGTCAGTATTTCCGCCACACGAAGGAAAACCAGGGACACCCGGAGTGCTTCCGGATGCTCGTGCGGCACTTCCGCCACACCAGGAAGTGCCGCAGGAAGCTCAAATGGAGGTACCTGGAGCACGTCCAGGTGGACATAAAAGGGGCCGCCTCCCTCCTTTTGTCAGCTGGAGTCGAGTGGAAAAGGACAGAGCTCGGAGGAGAGGAGTGGAGGTGGTGAAGAGAGAGGCACTGGAAGAGGCCTGGACTGAGGGTGGTTGGTGCAGGGTCACTGGGTTGTGCGAGACTTTGTAAATAGTTAAATATGTACAATAAACGTGTGTGTGGTTTTGAACCATTGGTGTCTGCTTGTCTGCGTCTGGGCTGGTTCCCACAAGGGGCAATTAGCACAGTTTTTGGGAAGCACTTTTGAGTGCAGGGGTCATTACTCACGGACAGTGGGCACCTCCATTTGGGCTCATATGGTGTGTCAGTTGACAGCTGCCAGCCTCTTCATGTGACTCTAAATCAGTAAATAAACACACTGCAAACAGCAGCCGCTCTGTTACCTCTAATTGCTACAGACCTGCCCATTACGTTTCGAACCTCCCCATGGGCTTCCTCCCTAGCTAAAAGGCACAATTAGGAAGATTTTGCTTTACTCCTAACTATGCAAGTACAGCACTGAGTTAACCCACAGGTTTTCAATTATGCTGCTCAAATACATCAGAGGCTTTGTTTTCAGTCATTTGATTTCTGAGCAGCACAGAACTGCACTCAACCCGACACCTGACTTCATGTTTGCTCTCAGCCTCGGGCGGGTGAATATAATGCCAATATACAGAACTCTGACCCCTTCACATTTTACACATTCTGTTATGTTGCTGGCTTGTGCTAAGATCATTTAAATTCATTTTTCTTGAATCAAATAACACTCAATGCCCTAGAAGGACAAAGTGGAAACAGGATTTTGGGAACTTAAGAAAATTTATTACTATAAAAAAAAACGTAAATATCCCACTGACTCGAGTATTCAGAGCCTTTCTTCAGTTCTTAGTTGAAGCTCCTTTGGCAGCAAATCTAGCCTAAAGTTCTCTTGGGTTTGATGTGCTAGGGTCTCATCACTGGTTCAAGTTAGGTTTTTAATCTATTTAATAGTTTTGTTGAGTAATTTTCTCAAACTAAATAAGGAGAAAACAGAAATTTTAATGATTGGCAAAAATGGATATAATGAGGTTATTAGAAATAAACTTGATGCATTAGGATTACAAGTCAAGACGGAGGTAAAGAATTTAGGGGTATATTGACTCTGACCTGAATTTTAAATCAGATATTAATCAGATTACTAGGACAGCATTTTTTTCACCTAAGAAATATAACAAAAGTTAGACCCCTTATGACTTTGCAAGATGCTGAGAAATGAGTTAACACTTTTTTTTTTTAGTCGGCTAGATTGCTGTAATGCACTCCTCTCAGGACCACCCAAAAAAAGACACCAATCGATTGCAATGAGTGCAGAATGGAGCTGCTAGAATCTTAACTGGGAAAAGAAAACCCGAGCACATCACACCAGTCTTAGCGTCACTACACTAGTTACCTGTACCATTTAGAATTGACTTTAAAATCCTGCTTATGGTTTACAAAGCCTTCAACAATCTGCTCCATCCTATATAAATGTAATGAATTATTATTATTATTATTATATCCCAGAATGCCTCTCACCTTACACTCCAAATTGTACCCTTAGATCTTCAAATGAGGGTCTGTTTAGAATTCCAAGAGCAAAACTTAAAAGAAGTGATGAGTCGGCCTTCTGCTGTTAGGCACCTGAAATCTGAATAGCTGACCGATAGAAATTCAGCAGGCTGATACGGTGGAGCACTTTAACAAACTGATAAAAACTCATTATTGTAACATGGCTTACTCAGAGCTTCATCTTAGTTTAATACTGATTGCTCTGTATATTTGATTAATTATCAATATCATTCCTGATGTCTCCGTAATCCGTACTAACCCCTACTCTCTCTTCTGTTCTTTTTCCAGTTTTCTGTGGTGGCGATCTGCACCACCACCACCTGATCAAAGTACCTTGACGTCCCTACATTGATGGTTTAATGGCCAGAAGTCCACATGCCCGTTAGGTAGCATGCCTAGAGGGGGCTGGGTGGTCTCGTGGCCTCAGAACCCCTACAGATTTTATTTTTTTCTCCAGCTGTCTAGAGTTTTTTTTTGTTTTTTCTGTCCTCCCTCGCCATAGGACCTTACTTTTATTCTATGTTAATTAGTGTTCTCTAATTTGAATTATTTATTTTGTCTTTTTTCTCTTTCTTCATCATGTAAAGCACTTTAAGCTACATCATTTGTATGAAAATGTGCTATTGAAATAAATGCTGTTGTTGTTTTGAATGTTACTTTTTACAGTGCCCTCCCTAATGTTTGGAACAAAGAGACTTTTTTTTTTGTTAGTCAACCCTTCTGATCCACAGTTTAAAATTACAAATCCAACATTTCAGGTGTAATTAATTTAATTTAATGGGATTTGCAGACAATTCAGTCACATAACACTTTTTTTGTGTGGTCCCCCCATTTCAGTGCACCATAATGACAGCTGGCATCTCAGGTGTTTGCGATTTCTCAGGCGGGTTTCATGGCTTCATAAGATACCTCGTCCTCCTTCTACCCTTAGTAGTGTATAGTTGCCATTGTTCAAAATGAGAACAAGTGCTGTGTCAATGAAAGTCAAAGAAGCCATTATGAGACTGAAAAACAAGAATAAAATCATTTGAGGCATCAGTAAAACCTTAGGATGACTGAAATCAACTGTCTGGACTATTATGAAGAAGACGGAACATGCTGGTGAACTCAGCAATCACAAAGGAACTGGTAGGCCAAGGAAAACCAACACTGCTGATAAGAGAAGAATCCTCACTACGGTCAAGAAAAAGCACCAAACTCCAGTCCAACAGATAAGAAACAACATCAGGAGGCAGATGTGTGTGTGTGTCAGAGACAACAATCTGTAGAAAACTCCATGAACAGAAATGTGGAGGCCACACAGCAAGAGGCAAAACACTAATTAGCCATAAAAAACAACAGGATGGCCAAATTACAGTTTGTTGAAAAACAACTTAAAAAAGGCTGCAGAATTCTGGAAAAATGTCTTGTGGACAGACGAGACAAAGATGAACCTGCAACTGAGTGTCGGCAAGAGGAAAGTGTAAAGATGAAAAGGAACTGCCCAAGATCCAAAGCAGACCACCTCATCTGTTAAACATGTGTTATGGCTTGGGCATGTACGGGTGCCACAGGTTCTGGCACACTTCTCTTCATGGATGATGGAACTGCTGACGGCAGTGGCACAATGAATTCTGAGGTGCAGAGAAACATCTGATCTGCTCAAGTTCTAGTAAATGCCACCAAACTCGGTGGACGGCACTTCATCCTTATAAGATAATGAGCCAAAAGGACTGATGAGGCAACACAGGAGTTTGTCAAAGCTAAAAAAGGGAAAATTCTTGAATGGCAAAGTCAAGTCACCCGAATTCAATCCAATTGAGAAGACCTTCCATATACTGAAGAGAAAACTAAAGGGTACAAGCCCAACAAAACAGGCAGGAGCTAAAAATGGGAACATTAGAGGCTTGGCAGAGCAACACCAGAGAAGACCCTCAGCACCGGGTGATGTCTATGAATCGTAGACTTCAAGCGGTCATTGATGGCAAGTGCTATGCGACAAAGTACTAAATATGACAACGGCTTTAATGGACCTGACATTGCTGTGTTGAAAAATTATGGCACCCTGGGGGACTATTAGGGGGACTATGTAGAAAAAGTGTCTGCAATGTGCACTTTAATCACAAGTCTCAATTGTTTGATTTATAATTTTAAACTGTGGAGCAGAGGGAGAAATCATGGAAAAATGGGTCTTTGTCAAAAACTATATGGAGGGCACTTGTATATTTTGTTAATTCAGTTTCTGGTGCCATCTTTTCTTTTGCTTTTGAATAATATCCCATTTATTATTTAACTTTGTCATCTTGTGTTATGTTAATATTGGACTTTTTATTATTATTTTTTTTTATCTGCCATGTCCCACTTATATAGAGCCTAAGGGGATGGACAGCCTCAGCATCAATTTCGATATTGTGTTTTGATTTTAATTTCTGGCTTTGTGCTTCTGGTTTTGATCTTCACATTTCATGTATTTTGACCCCTGCTCTAGTTTTTAATAGATTGTCTTTGTTTTCTGATGTTGAATTTGGTTGCTGCAGGCCTCTGCCTTTCGGGCAAAACCTATTTTTGCTCCTTCTACCCTACCTTGTGTTTTGTGCTTCTTAATTTTGAATTCTTTAAATAAATTCTTTAATTGTAGAAAAAAACAAAACTTTTTTGCTGTTATTGTGGGCCTGAGATATGGCAGCAATTTTTAATATTTGAAGGGGTGCTTAAGAATAACATGAGAACATCTGCCACACGATTGAAGCTCTACTGAAAGCAGACCTTGCAACACGAGAATGACCCTACAAGGTGTAGTAAATCCACAAAGGAATGGCTGAAAAGAAAGGGATTCCAGGATGGCCGAGTCAAAGACTGACTCTGAATCCCATCAAGATTCACAGGTGGGGGATTTGAAATGGGCTGTGCATGCAACACTCCCTTCAAACATCACACAGCTAAAAGAATTCAGCATGGAGGAGTGGGAGAAAACTTTCTCTTAGTCAATGTTGGGCAACTGCTAGACAGTCATAGGAAACACTGACTTGAGGGGGTGAGAACAGCTATTAGAGCCAAGGGGGGGGGGGGGCTTACTTTTTCCATAGGCAGAAATATATCTGTCCGTTTTTTATCAAACTAATTATTTCAACCTCATATTTGTGCTTTATTTTCAATCACACTAGCATCTGATACTGTTTAAATGAAGATCAAATTTTGATATGTCCACAAAAAACACTTGGGGTATACTTACTTTTTTTTTCTTTTTTCTACATGATTTTCCAATTCTCAAGGAACGTCTCGTCGGATTTTTTTTTTTTGAACTGCACAGACTGCAGTTCAAACTGCTTGCAACGTTCCTGTTTATTTTTAATTTGTTTATTTTTTTTTTTTTAAGTTGAAAAGAAAAATTTTAACAGCTCATGAGAAGGACTAACAGCTTCCAATCCCACCTCCAGCCGAGTGCTTAACCACTTCAAGATGTTGTTGGCTAAGGCGCATATTCTGTTAATGAGAAGTGCTCAGTCTCCCTTGGCATGAGATGGCAAGACTGAGCTTCCCCCTGTTATTACTGGCCTTAAGAGGCCCTCATGGGAGACACGTCATCACGCAGACTCCCAAAATTTAACATGGTCTTGTGTGTGATTGTTTTTCATGTAAGTGACAATGTCCCAGGGGGTTGCAGACTTCTGGTGGAAAAAAAAAAAAAAAAAAAACATGTTCATCTTTAAACTCCCTGTTGGAGCTTTAGAAAGAGCTTCCTGGTTATAAACATATAATTGCTATGCTTGACAGCAGTCCCAGCTGCCCCAGCAGTGCCAATGATTAACACAACAGCAGCAGCGGTCAAGTGAGTAGCAACAGTAACAAGGCAAGGAAGCCCACAACAGGGCGGTACTCACATGCTGTGGATGCCCAGCTAAGTTCTTATGCCGAAAGACCAGTGGGACCACCTTGGTCTCCTCATTCTCACCAATGCTGCAGCTTGAAATCGGGCTGTCCGGCGGGGTGGAATCCACATCCAGATGCTCTTCTTCCTTCACTTTCACATCTGGGGTTGATGAAAGAGACATATCCAGCACTCCAGGCTGAGAACCCGGCTGTGGAAAAAGGAGATAATCTTATAAAACAAAGACATTCAAAAGACTCCTTGTGAAAAGAATGTCAAGTTTGTCTCTAACCACCTGAGCTGGGACTTCAAGGAGTGTCACTTTCAGGTTCTCCTAAACCACTTCCAACCTGTCCATGGCCCTTCTGAGACAGAAATGCCCCTCAGTTCATTTATCAATAGAATTTATAGGGACAGTAAATGGCCCAGGCAAGACACTCCAAGGGGTTTTTAAAGGGGGAACCCTGGAAAATATCCAGGAGTTATATATATTGTGCTGTATGAGAAAACAGCAGTGTGTTTACAAGTGTTAAAATATAAACTAAAAGACAATGCTGAGCATTAAAGTGTAAAAATGATGCCAAGACAACCACCTCACCACTAATATCAGCAAACCAAGGAAACTGCTCATAGTCTTCAGGAAGCAGAACGCAGACCACACTGAAAATCTACATTGGAGGGGATGCTGTGGTTAGAGCTTCAAATTTCTTGAAGTGACCCCTAGTAGTTAACTGAAGCGGGCGTAATACATTTCATCTTCTGTGAGATGACTGAGGGCAGTTCGCATTTGTCCATTTATTCTCAGAAACCTGTACAGTTGCACAATGGAGTCCATTGCCACTGGCCCTCAACACATCGTGGCATGGCTGAAGCTGGTACAAGCTCTACAGAGGGCAGGGAAGATTACACAGGACATAATCAACACAAGCTGTACTCGTCTGTATCTGCAAATTTACTGCAAGCCAAGACCGGCCTGTATGTATGTATGTACTGTGTGTGGGTATATACAGTGCATCTGGAAAGTACTCACAGCGCATCACTATTTCCATATTTTGTTATGTTACAGCCTTATTCCAAAATGGAATAAATTCCTTTTTTTCTCAGAATTCTACACACAACACCCCATAATGAAAATGTGAAAAAAGTTTACTTGAGGTTTTTGCAAATTTATTCCATTTTGGAATAAGGCTGTAACATAACAAAATGTGGAAAAAGTGATGCGCTGTGAATACTTTCCGGATGCACTGTATATATATGTATATGTATAAAATATACGTGAGTAGAATGAAAAATAATCCCTCCAGTTTCATTTCTCATCAACAGATGGCAGTCATGATATGCGACAAGTGCTGACAAGTTTTGTAGGTTCTCCTCTGTCATCCCAACTGGTGAAACAGAACCCTGCACTGGACCCTCATCAGTGTGATTTAATCAGTGTGCTGTGATTAAGTTCTGGATGGCAGAAGGTGTTACTCCAAATCTAAATTCACCAATGTAACTTCAGGGATGTTAGCACTGTACTCTGCTGCTGGGCCAAAAGATGCAAATCCAGGCCATCCTGTATTACAACAAAATTAGGTCACACATTTTACATCCCACTATGGAAGAAATTAAGAGGCTGCATCTCACCACCATACCACATCCATCATACATTACACATTTGTCTTTCAGCAACCTCCATTTCTGTTTCCAAAATTGAAAGAAGACTTTCGTGGACATCAGTACAGATCCAGTGAAGAAACTGAGAATGCAGCCAGGACATGGTTATGGAAACAGAGTGCGGACTTCTGCCATGAGAGCTTCACATAACTTATTTATCGTGGTCAAGTAGGCATATAGTTATCTTGTGACTATGTCAAAAAAAAATGAATGCAAGTAATTACAGAGAATACTGTAAGAAATACTTCGTTGTTTCACCTTTGTTTAATTTATTAAAATATTTCCATCCAGGCATGACTAATGGGGATGCAGGCATTGCTTTTCATTCAACCCTTGACACTCTCAATGAGCAAATTATTAGGAACACCTGTACACCTGCTTATCCATCCAATCATCTAATGAGCCAATTATGTGGCAACAGCGCAATACATATAATCCTGCAGGTTCAACTCAGTTAATGTTCACATCACACAAGTAATCTCAGTGATTTTGACCACTGCATGATTGCTGGTGCTAGTTGAGCTGCTTTGATCATTTCTGTAACTGCTTATCTCCCGAGATTTTCATGCACAAAACAGTCTCTAGAGTTAATTAAGAATGATACAAAGGACAGCCCATGAGCGGTACTTCTACAGGCAGAAATGTCTAGTTGATGAGAGAGACAGTGTAGGAATCGTCACTTGAACTCAATCTGAGTATTGTTGCTGATCATGTGCCTCCCTTCATGGGCACAAATGACCCATCTTCTTATGGCTGTTTCCAGCATGATAATGTATCATGTCACAAAGCAATGCAGCAGGTGTGTTGCGTAGCGGTTGGGGCCTAGAAAGAGCCTTGCTTATTTACCCATCTACTAATGGCTGCTTCCAGCATCATAATGCACCACATCACAAAGCAAAAGTCGTCTCAAACAGGTTTCATAAACATGACAATAAGTTCAATGTTCTTCAGTGGCCTTACCAGTCACCAGATCTGAATCCAATAGTATGCCTTTGGGATGTGATAGAATGGGAGATTGCAACTAATAAATCCGTAGGGATTGCATCATGCAATCATGTCAACATGGGCTGGAATCTCAAAGGAATGTTTCCAATATATTGTGGAAATCATGCCATGAAGAACTGAGGCCCTATGCAGTATTACTACTAATGATTAGTCCTAATAATTTGCCCAGTTAGTGTGTGTTTGTGTGTATATTATATATATATATATATATATATATATATATATATATATACACACACACATATACAGGGTGAGTCAAAATTAACCTTTGAATGGCAGAAACAATTTAGTCACAAAACATACTTCATACAGTATGTGCAACATGATTTACAAGAATGTCTCAACCTGTTCGCCATCATTTTCAACACACAAAAACCAACAAGCAACAATACCATTTAAAACCAAGACACACATTTCACAGGGAACAGATGATACCACAGTCCGTATTCTGTCCTTCGGGTCATTGATATCACAAACTTTCTTGCTATACACGTCCTCCTTCACCATATCCCATAACCAGAAATCATAGGGTGTCAAATCAGGGGAGTGTGGAGGCCATAGCAATGGTCCACCATGGCCTATCCATCGACCTGGAAAGGTGTGGTCGAGATAAAAATAATCCATTAGTGTTAACATAATTTTGACTCACCCTGTGTGTGTGTGTGTATATATATTAGTGTGTGTATATGTGTGTATATATGTACACTACTGACGATAGATAGATAGATAGATAGATAGATAGATAGATAGATAGATAGATAGATAGATAGATAGATAGATAGATAGATAGATAGATGAGTGAGTCATGGCCGAAATTATCGGCACCTCTGGAATTTTCCCAGAAAATGCACCATTTCCCCCAGAAAATTATTGCAATTACAAATGTTTTGGTATAAACATGTTTATTTCCTTTATGTGCATTGGAACAACACAAAAAAACAGAAGAAAAGCCAAATCTGACATCATTTCACACAAAACTCAAAAACCGGGCTGGACAAAATTATTGGCACCCTCAACTTAATATTTGGTTGCACGCCCTTTGGAAAAAATAACTGAAATCAAGCGCTTCCTATAACAATCAACAAGCTTGTTACACCTCTCAACTGGAATTTCCGACCACTCTTCTTTTGCAAACTGCTCAAGGTCTCTCAGATTTGAAGGGCGCCTTCTCCCAACAGCAATTTTGAGATCTCTCCATAAGTGTTCAATCGGATTTAGATCCGGACTCATTGCTGGCCACTTCAGAACTCTCCAGCGCTTTGTCTCCAACCATTTCTGGGTGTTTTTAGAGGTATGTTTAGGGTCACTGTCCTGCTGGAACACCCATGAGCTCTGACGCAGATCCAGCTTTCTGACACTGGGCCCTACATTGTGCCCCAATATCTTTTGGTAGTCTTTAGATTTCATGATGCCTTGCACACAGTCAAGGCATCCAATGCCAGAGGCAGCAAAACATCCCCAAAACATCTTAGAACCTCCACCATGTTTGACTGTAGGTACTGTGTTCTTTTCTTCGTAGGTCTCATTCCGTTTTCTGTAAACAGTAGAATGATGAGCTTTACCAAAAAGCTCTACCTTGGCCTCATCTGTCCACAAGACGTTCACCCAGAAGGATTTTGGCTTCCTCAAGTACATTTTGGCAAACTCCAGTCTGGCTTTTTTATGTTTCTGTATCAGCAGTGGGGTCCTCCTGGCTCTCCTGCCATAGCATTTCATTTCGTTCAGATGTCGACGGAGAGTTCGAGCTGACACTGTTGCACCCTGAGTCTGCAGAACAGCTTGAATATGTTTTGAAGTTGATCTGGGTTGTTTATCCACCATTCGGACTATCCTTCGTTGCAGTCTTTTATCAATTTTTCTCTTCCGTCCACGTTCAAGGAGATTAGCTACAGTGCCATGTGTTGTGAACTTCTTCATTATGTTGCGCACAGTGGACAAAGGAACATGAAGATCTCTGGAGATGGACTTGTAGCCTTGAGATTGTTGATATTGTTGATATTTTTCCACAATTTTTGTTCTGAAGTTCTCAGACAATTCTCTGCTCTTCTTTCTGTTTTCCATGCTTAGTGTGGCACACTCAGACACACAACAGAAAGGTTGAGTCAACTTTTCTCCATTTTAACTGGCTTTGGGTGTGATTGCTATATTGCCAGCCCTGTTTCTTGCCACAGGTGAGTTCAAACGAGCATCATATGCTTGAAATAAAACGATTTACCCGCAATTTTGAAAAGGTGCCAATAATTTTGTCCAGCCCATTTTTGGAGTTCTGTGTGATATGATGTCAGATTTGGCTTTTTTTCTCCATTTTTTTTGTGTTGTTCCAATGCACATAAAGTAAATAAACATGTGTATACCAAAACATTTGTAATTGCAACAATTTTCTGGAAGAAATGGTGCATTTTGTGGGAAAATTCCAGGGGTGCTGATAATTTCGGCCATGATTGTAGATCTAAGGAAACATGCAAGTAAGAATTTCACTGTACTATGAACACAGATCAACAAACATAAATGTAAACACAGGAAAACAAACTAACAGACTTACTACTAGGCATAAAAGTGCAAAAATGCTTTAAATTTGAGTGGTGTTTATACTTTATATGTTCACGGGGCCATTATTATTCTGTGCACAGACCTCTGAAAATCCTTACCTGCAAGTGCTAATGAACATACAACACCTCACCACCCTCCAGTGCCACGATTAGTAAGTAGAGCTATGTCGCCTGCCACAATGATGAGAATGAAATCGAATAACAGCCACATCCTTGTGTATCAGGTCCTCCTTGAGTGAAATGCTTTGTTGCTGAAAGGCGATCCTTCATTGTTGGGGAACAGACATGTTAATGCTGAGCGGTGCTTCCCACCTCTGTTATCGCACATGAACAATTACTTGTATGAATCTGGGAAACTGTAGAGCCTTGAGGCTGTTCACCTCAATATTAACATTCAAAGAACTGAATCATATATATAGTATGCCATTAAGGACAAAAGAACCTTGGGTGTTCATTTGAACCTTTATGTTCACTGGACCGTAGCTGACAGGGTCTGTAGTCTCATTTTCCTTACCAGTGTTCTACAGAGCTGCAAACACTAGGTTATATGTATAATAGAAGTTGTGAGGGTTTGTATCCTGCAGGTTACTCACTTTTCTCATGGAATAGATAACACAGATATCACAACAGCACATGTAGAATCAGAGAAATTTCCCTGTCAGCCTGGTTTTTAAAGTAAAGTCAGTTTCTTAATTTAGAAAGCCAGCAATTGCAACAATACACTATTAGACTACATAAATCTCATTTTCTTCTGCAAACAAGACAATAAACAAGTTGAACAGATGTTGTTTTTTGTTGTGTAACTTCTCATGATCTTTTAAAATGTCCTCAATTTAAAGTTGCTGCATTTCTAAGCTATTTTATATGATATGCGTAAAATGAAAAGGTGGCAGTAAAGTCAACCACAACTGTAAAACGCCAGGAACCTCTTGACTTTAATTTTGCTCCCCACACATAACATTTTTTGTGTTTTTGCACACACTGCCTGTATTAGTTTACAACTTAGATAACAGCTTTATGTAGGAAGCTCATGTGCTTCACACATCAGATATAACTTATAAGAAGCTTGTTTCCAATGAAAACTGTTGTCACATGGTCTTAAGTTAAATACTATAACAGTACTAATAAATAGCTTCCAACAATTGCATTTGTTTACTTTGTAATCCTGAGGGTCAGCTGCAAAATGTAGGGAAGGGTATATTTGTTCACTTAAAAGTTCTGAAAGAAAAGCACAATAGGGTGAAAATAACTGCTGGCGAGTCACAAGAATAACTGTTAATACAACTGTAATTACAATTTATTCAGTGTGATGATGCAGCTGATGAAGACAGAAGTACCCTGGAATTAAAACATCCGTTTGATCAGATGTTATTTCTCCAACTGAGATGCCACGACACACAACTTTTTAAGTGTAACGTCACTAAAGCTAATCACTCGGCAACCCACCTCACAATTAAGAACAGTCTCCCCTACTGCAGCACAACAAATAAAAACAAGTGAGAAAGTATGTCTGCATGCAGGGGTGTGAATAAGGGGAGATGTAGAAGGTGTGCTACAAAGCAGTGGGGGCCTACATAAATTCCGTTGCTTATTTATTTAGTGATTTAGTCATTGCACTGGACAAAATTATAAGGCTTTGTTTTCAATGCCTAAATTCCACCCTCCTTCCATTCAATGCCCGAAGCTCATCTCTTAGTCTTCAGGGAGAAGAATCGTGGAGGATTAAAAGACACCGCTCGGTCTCCAGAGGGCAATGATCACAGTGGACGAACACACACTGCTCTTGTTTCAAAGGGGGATGGCAAAACGTGCCCTGCTGACTGAGGTACATCACTATGGGGCCCAAACAAATTCTTGCATAACCACTTCAGAATGGCTTGTTGTTCTCTTCTCTGCACAGCATAACATTCAGGTGGGTTCAGAAACTTAGTTAAATTGGAGCACTGTAAAAGTTTCTACTGATTTTATTAACACATTTTGTTTATTAAATATTTTTTACACAGTGAAAAGGGGTGCAACTAGCTTTTTTTAGGGGGTATGCATGATTTTTTTTTGATCCCCATTCTGTATCCATTTTAAAGAGAAAAATATCTACAGTAGTCAAAAACTATATGTACAGTCATGGACACTGACTCATTATAGACATGAAGGGGCAAAGACTCATAGGCTACAACATCGACAATAATCCAGTGTGGCGGACGGCTGGGGATCCTGCCCAGCTGGGACGCCTGGAAGGTCCGGGAGAGGGACAATACCTGCCCTGGGCTAATGAGAGGGGGTTTACGGAAATTTCGCCTCTCACATTTCGCCTCCATGATATTTCTCCCCCACCCCAGTAACTTTTAATACCCCACACCCAGACATTTTGAGTGTTGGAAGTTTCTCGATAAAATAAAGTGAATAATTGTTCTCAGCGTTCAAAACTGACTTTCCTAATTTAAACATTTTTGTAACAAAATAATAAAAACGTTAGCAATAGTGCATCACTTAAATGAAATGCTCAGTAAACATATATATATTTTTATTTTGATTAAACGAATCCAAACGATTTTACAAAAATTTATATAATAATAATAATAATAATACATTTTATTTATATAAAGCCTTTCCCATGCTCAAGGCACTTCACAGAGTTTAAGATAGAACGGCAGGGTATACAGTATATAGCATTGTACTAAACCAGATAAATAAATGAAGTGAATTCAGAGAAAAAAAAGCCTAACAGACAACATAATTGATGGTCCAGCACATGCACACACACACCCACACATATATATACAGATTTCCATGAGCATCTTGACAGAGAAGTAAACTGAGAGAAGGGTAATAAAGTCAAGTAGAGCTAAAAGCCTTCCTGAACAGATGAGTTCTGAGTTGTTTTTTAAAAGAATCCATGGAGTCAGCTGACCTGATTAATTTCGGTAGGTCATTCCAGAGTCTGGGCGCTATACAGCTGAAGGCCCTGCTGTCACCCATGGAGTGTAGATTAGTGTGGGGTACAACAAGATTGCCAGAATCAGAGGACCTTAGTGAGCGGACAGGCACATAGTGATGGAGAAGGTCACTGATGTAGTTTGGCGCGAGGTTATTTAAGGCTTTGTATGTTATTAGTAGGATTTTATATTCGATTCTGTAAGACACAGGGAGCCAGTGGAGACGGAGCAGGATGGGTGTGATGTGCTCGCTGCTGTTGGTTCGAGTAAGGACTCTTGCAGCTGAGTTCTGAATAAGCTATATGAATAAGATATATGTGTAATATCACATGCCACTGCGAATAAACATACGCGTAATACAATTTTGTACTAAATTAATATCTTTGTAATTTACTGGGGGTGAAATGTGTTGAGGGCGAAATGTAAGGGGCAACTTATCCAGACGCCACGAGAGGGCAGGTGCCCTGGTCTGCATGAGGGCCACGGGATCACAGCTTAGAAGCTCATCTCTGTTGGGGCCTGTGGCCACCACCAGGGGGGGCCCGGAAGATCATGGAGCCTTGGAATGCAGCAACAACTGGAAGTGCTGCCGGAAGAGATTCCAGGCACACCCGGAGTGCTTCCGGGTGCTCATGCGGCACTTCCGCCACACCAGGAAGTGCCGTCAGAGGACGGCGCTGGCCAGGGAAGGAGTGGAGGTGGCAGAACAGAAGGAAAAGCGATAGAAGAGAAGGGACTAATAATATTGGTGGTGATTTGTGCACTGTGGAAATTGTGTGCAGAACTGTATAAATAAAATGTGTGTGTTTCGGGACATTTGGCGTCCGCGTCTGTCCGTGTCCGGGGTTCAAGTTCCTCACCAGCAACAACAGCAATAATCATAAAAATTACCAAAGTGGCATAGCATAGAAGACACCGACGCGGCAAAGTAAACTAAACATGGCAACAACACTCTCGGCTTTGACTGCATTGCTAACGGCTGATTTGATTCAAAGTACATGGGCCAATGTTAAAACTCCACAAAATGTCATCTTCCTCTGATCACCACCATCTTGGAATTGATATGCAATTCACTCTTCACATTTCTCCCAAAGTGCTTGCGGTCATGCACAGACTGAATGATGATATTGTGTTATTGGCATGCATAGACTTGTATATAATAAAAAGGGATTCTTGGCAAATGTTTAAAGATTATTATTAGACTTCAATTTCATTGAATTTTCTGATTATACTAGAAAATTATTTATTTATCTATTATACAGTATAGTATAGTTCTTTACCTGTCTTGCACTTCTCCTGGGTTTACAGTGGTGTGAAAAACTATTTGCCCCCTTCCTGATTTCTTATTCTTTTGCATGTTTGTCACACAAAATGTTTCTGATCATCAAACACATTTAACCATTAGTCAAATATAACACAAGTAAACACAAAATGCAGTTTTTAAATGATGGTGTTTATTATTTAGGGAGAAAAAAAATCCAAACCTACATGGCCCTGTGTGAAAAAGTAATTGCCCCCTTGTTAAAAAATAACCTAACTGTGGTGTATGACACCTGAGTTCAATTTCCGTAGCCACCCCCAGGCCTGATTACTGCCACACCTGTTTCAATCAAGAAATCACTTAAATAGGAGCTGCCTGACACAGAGAAGTAGACCAAAAGCATCTCAAAAGCTAGACATCGTGCCAAGATCCAAAGAAATTCAGGAACAAATGAGAACAGAAGTAATTGAGATCTATCAGTCTGGTAAAGGTTATAAAGCCATTTCTAAAGCTTTGGGACTCCAGCGAACCACAGTGAGAGCCATTATCCACAAATGGCAAAAACATGGAACAGTGGTGAACCTTCCCAGGAGTGGCCGGCCGACCAAAATTACCCCAAGAGCGCAGAGACGACTCATCCGAGAGGTCACAAAAGACCCCAGGACAACGTCTAAAGAACTGCAGGCCTCACTTGCCTCAATTAAGGTCAGTGTTCACGACTCCACCATAAGAAAGAGACTGGGCAAAAACGGCCTGCATGGCAGATTTCCAAGACGCAAACCACTGTTAAGCAAAAAGAACATTAGGGCTCGTCTCAATTTTGCTAAGAAACATCTCAATGATTGCCAAGACTTTTGGGAAAATACCTTGTGGACTGATGAGTCAAAAGTTGAACTTTTTGGAAGGCAAATGTCCCGTTACATCTGGCGTAAAAGGAACACAGCATTTCAGAAAAAGAACATCATACCAAAAGTAAAATATGGTGGTGGTAGTGTGATGGTCTGGGGTTGTTTTGCTGCTTCAGGACCTGGAAGGCTTGCTGTGATAGATGGAACCATGAATTCTACTGTCTACCAAAAAATCCTGAAGGAGAATGTCCGGCCATCTGTTCGTCAACTCAAGTTGAAGCGATCTTGGGTGCTGCAACAGGACAATGACCCAAAACACACCAGCAAATCCACCTCTGAATGGCTGAAGAAAAACAAAATGAAGACTTTGGAGTGGCCTAGTCAAAGTCCTGACCTGAATCCAATTGAGATGCTATGGCATGACCTTAAAAAGGCGGTTCATGCTAGAAAACCCTCAAATAAAGCTGAATTACAACAATTTTGCAAAGATGAGTGGGCCAAAATTCCTCCAGAGCGCTGTAAAAGACTCATTGCAAGTTATCGCAAACGCTTGATTGCAGGTATTGCTGCTAAGGGTGGCCCAACCAGTTATTAGGTTCAGGGGGCAATTACTTTTTCACACAGGGCCATGTAGGTTTGGATTTTTTTTTCTCCCTAAATAATAAAAACCACCATTTACAAACTGCATTTTGTGTTTACTTGTGTTATATTTGACTAATGGTTAAATGTGTTTGATGATCAGAAACATTTTGTGTGACAAACATGAAAAAGAATAAGAAATCAGGAAGGGGGCAAATAGTTTTTCACACCACTGTATGTATATTTTGCACCGCAGTTCTTGGAAATGTGATTTTGTGCCACAATGCGATGTATGGACGGTACGACAAAAAAGCCACTTGACTTGAGCTGAACAATGTAGTTCATTCATTTCAGAGAACTGAATCCAATTTCTATTTCTATGATTTATGGGGTTGCATTTTAAGACTATGGCTGTACTGTTAGTATCACTGCAGGCTACACCTTTTTACACTCGAGGGTTGACTAGAGAACTACCCACAATCAGTTGTGTTTATATAGCTATTAACAATCTTTTTCTTTATATTCATGTAACACAGATTTGATTATTTTAGAACAGTGTTTCCCAAACTCGGTCCTGGTGACCCCCTGTGGCTGCAGGTTTTTGTTCCAACCAGATTCCTAATCAGTGACAACACCTGATAGCACTGATATCATTTAATTAGCTGGGATTTTTTTTTTCTCTTATTCTACATTCAGAAAAAGCACAGCAGTGTGACTTTTACATTTATAAGACATTTAGAAATATTTCTGCTTTTTCTATGGATTTAAATGCTTAACTCTCTTTTGTTGATTTCATTATATTTTGCCCTTTTTTGCAGTTTTTCCCCTTCGCTGTATCTTATTAATGACAATTAAAAACAAGCAGAGCAGACACGCAGGCAAAAAACACTTAATAATCAAAGGCTGCAACTTTAGCGTTAGACCCACTGATTAGTAAATAATGGATTAATTAAACAATTAGAACACCTTGAAAAGTAAAATGAAAATACTGTCAAAAAGAAAAAAAATACATTATTCCTATATAACTGCTTGGTACATTTTAATATTTTTAAAAATTTTTTTTTTTTAACCAAACTTGGGAAATAACAGTTCACTTAATTAGCCCAGGAGTCCAATTAAAAACAAAAGCTGTTTGGAACAAAAACCTGCAGCTACAGGGAGTCCCCAGGACCGAGTTTGGGAAACACTTTTAGTGTAACATCATCAGTCATTAGTTTTCTTAATCCACTAAGTCAGGGGTCCTCAATCACGGTCCTAGTGGGCCGCAGTGGCTGCAGGTTTTCCTTCCAACTGCTTTCCTAATTAGAACTCAGGCCTTGCTTATAATGAAACTTAGTATTTAACTGTATGCCTTGTAAGTGCTTTCATTCATCCAAGAGAAATTGTAATTGCGCTGTAGAGTTTCTTTACCTGAGAGCATTATCCATGTCTTTTGTGGACTAGAACAGAATTAAACTTAACGCTCCTTTCAATTCCCCTCTCATTTATTTCTAAACATTTTTTTATACAGACACTTTTAATGAAGCATATGCACAGGTTTAAAAGGAAGCACGGTGGCTGAAGAGCTGCTGGTTTATTTGGTTATCTGCATTTTATTATTAACTAATGTCTGATTAACAAAACAGGCAACAAGTAATATTTTAAATGCAGCTGCTAAAACTAAAAGAGGCAATTAAGGGTTCCGAATTATAACAGGCAAGATAACTAAGATTAAGCCCAAAAATGCATTGCTTTAGTAGTAAATAACCTGGTTAAAAAAACCTGCAGCCACTGTGGCCCTCCAGGACTGTAATTGTTGACCTCTGATCTACAATGTAATTAAATTTGTCTTTGATGAATGAAAGTGCTAACAAGCTATATAGTTAAACACCAAGTTTCATTATCAGCAAGGACTGAGGTCTAACTGGGAAACTGGGTGGAAAGAAAACCTGCAGCCACTGCAGCCCTCCAGGACCGTGATTGAGGACATCTGCGCTAAGTCCTAAACAGTGTCGGGTGGGTTGGTGCTGGAGCCCATCCCGGCTATCAAAGGATGGAAGACAGGAACAAACCCTGGTCAGGGCGCCAGTCCATCACAGGGTGAACACACACACACACACACCCCAAATGCACACTAAAGCCAATGTAGTGTTGCCTTTCATCTAATCTGCACGTCTTTGGACAGTGGGAGGAAACCCATGCAGGCACATGGAGAACATGCAAACTCCAATGCACGGGACATGGTCTCCTTACTGAGAGGTAGCAGTGTTACCACTGCGCAAACATGAAGCTTAGAGTAATCTGAAATGCAAAACCAAAAGAAATGAAGAAAAAAAAGGAAAGCCTGCCAATATAAGTCACATGTTTTCTCAAATGTCACGCCTCAAGCATATATTAAAGGAAGTCTTGCAGTCAGGCACTGCCCTCAACATTCTAATACCGTCAACCCATTATTTTTGCATCAAACCCCTCTTCCACCCATTAGTCACAGCTCCTCTCTTGTATCTTCAGGTTTCCATGCACAGATCTGACAATGATGAAACCTCTCAAAGCATCTCTGTGCACTTGTGAGCGGATGACTTCAAAGACGTCCGGTGCTGCAAACAATTTGAAGTTAGAAGTCAGCATGTCGCTGCTATTCTTGGTTGTCTGTTAGGTCACACCTGTTGGATTAATTTATTTTTATTTATTTTATGGATTCAAGATAGACATGTATACACAGTTATATTGAATTTGAGCCATTTGCAAAAATGATTTGAACAATCAAATAAAAACAAAAAAAATATCAACTATGAGCTAAGTGCGGTCTGAAAGATACCACAGTAGGCTGTAGCAATACATAAGACTCAAACACAGTGGGTATGGACTAGTGCTGGGCGGTATACCGGTTCATACCAAACACCGTTTTTTTAGTTTTTTTATGATATGGATTTTTCTTATACCGCAACACCGGTTTAAATTGCCTAAACGACGTTCGGAACGTGGCGCAGCGGGAAACTGTTCAAGTGGGGACCTTTTTCACTGCTACACCGCTAAACACAGATTTGTTGCACTAGGGCTCTTTTTCACTGCTACACCACTAAATAGTGGGCGGTAGCATAGGTATGCCGCGCAGTGAAAATGGACAGAGAGCCGAAAAAAAGCAGTCACATCTGTCGCCTGGAGATGCTTTAGTTTTAAAAGGTCAGATGTGTAAATACTGTTTCTATACTACTGGATAACACTGCAAGCCAAGTTGTACTTGTTTTATTTGTTTTCAATACAGTGTAATGTACCTGGGTACTGTGTAATAGTGTGACGACATTTTGACTTTATTCTCGGCATTTCCACTTTAATCTTGACACTTATGACGAGAATATATTCTTTTGACTTTGTTCTCGTAATTTGTCATTAAAGTAGAACATCGTAAACTAAACTTCATCATAAAATGAATATTTAATTTACTAGATTTTCTCAAACCCCGTCATAAGTTATATAGCACATTAAATGCTTTGTGTTAAGTGATTCGTTCAGAGATGGGCGCAACTCTGAATGGATGGCATAATTAAACATGTATAACGAAGATATTTTTAAAGTTCTGAACACTCCGTGGGCTAAGTTTATAACTAGTTTTAATTTCACAAAGATGTTTATCGTGTGGTGATTGGTTATGTGGTGAAAGAAAAAGGAAGGATAGGAACTGGGGTTTTGGTAGCCTACGTCAGATAGAGACAGCATGCATGCAATAAAGATAGCCCGCTCAGAAGAACATGAATTGAATTCTGTGTTCGTGTCTCCGACCAGCAGATCACAAACCCAACATTTACACAATATTTAAGTTAAACCTGTGCGATAGCTATTCATACATCCAGTTTTTTGGAGCCTCGTCACACCTGCCATAAAGTTCTCTACACTGAACGTACACCTGGGGACCCCTTACTGCGAGGTAGCAGCACTACCGCCTCACTACCGTGCATGTGTAATACCTGCTTTAATGCATTTCATCATGAAAATGATATCAAGTATTTATCTTAGCATTCTAAATTTTCAGAAAGCAGGAATATCATGAAGTGAATGGATTCTGTATGGTGATCGCTTAAGAAGCGTAGTGATTAACCACTGGGTCGGGGAACGTAACACAAAGCATTTAATGTGCTGCATTAATTTATGACGGGGTAAATTAAGTAATTGATTAAACATTGATTTTAGGAAGAAGTTTAGTTTACGACATTCTACTTTAATTATGAAGTAAACTATGAGAATAAAGTGGAAATGTCGACTTTAATCTCAACATAGACGGCGAGAATAAAGTGGAAATGTTGACTTTGTTCTCGACATATAATTTGTTTTTTTCTTCCCAGTATAGCTTAGCTTGAAGCAAGGTCCATATTAATGCAGTTTGCCTAAATGATGGTTCAGCTGGTAAAGATGTCATCACCAAGTTGCACTTGTTGTATTTTATTTTAACTTGGTGAATACTGTGTAATGCACCTGGGCTTGAAGTCTTGAAGTAATAGTGCAACTATCAGTAATAATACTATTATTTATTTTATTGTTATTATTTATTAGTTTAAATATTATGCAGTTTAATGATGATAAAGTTGTTTAAAAAGTCACTTTAACGTGTCAGTGGACAGAGATTGTTAACATTAACAGAAAGTGTAGTTGGTTTACAAAAAATATTTACTATTTATTCCTTTTCTAAGACATGTTCGGTGCAATACAATTTTTGACAAGCACTTCTAGATATTTTACTAAGTCTAAATGCCTCTTTGTATGGTTGAAAATATGTTGTCAAAATTATAGTTTGTTTTTGCAAAATTTGTTCAATAAAAAGGTTCTATATTTTGACTGCATCTGTCATGCAATGTGATACCTGTAGTGCCACCCCCTTGAAAACTATCACTTTATGGGGCAATGCAAAACTGTATTAATACTTGTGTGCACATTAAAATGTTTTTTTTTGTACAATGTACAATACTCTTGACA
Source organism: Erpetoichthys calabaricus (assembly GCF_900747795.2). Taxonomy (NCBI): domain Eukaryota; kingdom Metazoa; phylum Chordata; class Cladistia; order Polypteriformes; family Polypteridae; genus Erpetoichthys; species Erpetoichthys calabaricus. Next base: position 297,502,846 of record NC_041396.2, on the reverse strand, counting down.
GTGGAATAGGTTATTCTTAGCCAGTAATTGCAGTGGAAAATGTGGTTAACATCCACTCATGCATGGGGAAAAAATACCGTCGAATACCGTGAAACCGGGATAATTTAGAAAAATACTGTGATATAGAATTTTGGTCATACCGCCCACCCCTAGTATGGACTTTCAAATAATTTTTAAAATCAGGACATTTCTCTAGCATTGCTCCAGGACTGGAGTAGGGGCATTGACTGGCATAAGCATACAGACATTCTTGGGGTTCTCTAGTGGTTTGGGGGGAGCTCCTATGCAACACATATTCTGCACACTCCTTAAACAGTGAATGATATTCAAATATAAGACTGATAATAAAATGCAAATACACGTACATAGGAACATTAAGTAATTTGACAAACGAGAGGAGACCATTCAATCTCCACTAGGTGTCCTCGACTATGCAATATGTTATTTAGTTAAAAGGATTCTAAGGGGGGGCGCAGTGGGTAGCGCTGCTGCCTCGCAGTTAGGAGACCCAGGTTCGCTTCCCGGGTCCTCCCTGCGTGGAGTTTGCATGTTCTCCCCATGTCTGTGTGGGTTTCCTCTCACAGTCCAAAGACATGCAGGTTAGGTGCATTGGTGACTCTAAATTGTCCCTAGTGTGTGTTTGGTGCGCGTGTGCGTGCCCTGTGGTGGGCTGGCGCCCTGCCCGGGGCTTGTTTCCTGCCTTGCACCCTGTGTTGGCTGGGATTGGCTCCAGCAGACCCCGGTGACCCTGTAGTTAGGATATAGCGGGTTGGATAATGGAAGGATGGATTCCAAAGGATCCACTTTATCAATTCTATTCAGAATTTTGAACACCTGAATAAGATCCCCTTGCTTCCTGCTCTATTTGAGACTAAACAGGTTCGATTCCTTAAACATGTCAGAGTCAGATATGCCCTTTCAGTACCAGAATGCACTTTGGTGCTCTCCTCTGTACAGCTTCAAATGCTGATGTGTCTTTTTTTGAAGCGTGGTGACCAGAACTGCACACAGCACTTCAGATGTGGTCCCACACGTGTGTTATTTCGTCTGAGCACAACGTCCTTTGATTTATAGCCAACAGTTTTTACAACATTACCAGTGCCCAAACACTCTTTGATTAAATGTTAATGTATCGCCATAAACAGAGTACCGCCACTTCAAGCACTGGATATAACGTAGCATTTTATTTACCTATTTAATCGCTTCTGCGCATTGCTTAGATAACGAAAATGTGGTGTCAAAGTATACCCCTAAATCCTTTTCAGAGGCTGCTTCCTTTAGGACAGTGTCTCCCATCTTGTGTTTATAATTGACGTTCATTTTTGCCCTCGTGTAGCATTTTGCATATCTTTTTACATTAAACACCATTTTCCAAGTGTTCACTCAGTTCGAAGCTTGTCCAGGTCTTTCTGAATTGTTTCTACACCTACCATTCCTGCAATTTTAGTATTGTCTGCAAATTTCATGTGTCATTATGATAAAAATATCTGTTTTTATTGGCACTTTACAAAAATGTGTGGCTTTTGGAGGGTTTTAAATAGAAACACAGCTTAACTCAAATGATGTAAGTGTTATGTTGTGGAGGGTCTGTGGCTAATTACAGTTCAAATCTCTAAGACAAAGTACTTCAAAGATAGAGATTTGAATTTTATGTTGGGATCTAAAGCTAAAATTACTATCTGACTGTGACGGAGAGATCATATATAAAAAAGGGCAGAGATTTTTCTTAGCCAGTCTATAGTGTGCTGGACTGCAACTATCACTTCAATGATCCGCTGTGGCAACCCCTAACGGGAGCAGCTGAAAGTAGAAGAAGAAGAGGCCCACCGAGTCAACATGTTGATTAAAAAGGCAGGCTCAGTTACTGGATGCTCTCTGGACCTTCTGGAGGTAGTCATGGAGGAGAGGAAGAGAAAACTGATGGTTGTTCTGACCAATGCTGCACATCCTCTCTGTGACATACCAGTATTGAGGACTTTTACCCGACAATAGATAGCTCAATTTTATTCCTCATACGCTGCTGCTGGGGGCTTGTTTTGTTTTGGTCGTGCTCTGTCTCTAGTGGGGGGGGGGGGGGGGGGGGGGGGGGGAGAGAAAGAGAGCAAGCTATCTCTAATCTATCCTTTTAATCCTTATAATTATAAGTGCCAATGTAACAATAGGCTTCATGGCAATAACTCCTGGGAAAACTGGAAATTAAGGTCAAAGTGGTCTTATTTTCAGTTAAGACTACAAAATGACAACAAAAGTTCAGAAGCAATGTCTCCGAGACCAGACAGTTAACTTTGTGAGCTGGAATGTTAAAGGCCTGAATCACGAATTAAAGAGAAAGAAATTATTCTCTCAGCTACCAGGTCTAAACGCTAAAATAGTATTTTTACCGGAGACCCACTTATTAGCAAAGATCAGTGGAAGCTCAGTTAAGAAGGGAGGTGATGATTAGTGAGCAGCAGTATGTTTCATGCCAAGAAAGAGCACCACAGATGTGATGTTTGCTCGGAGGATGTTGATGGAGAAGTAGAGAGAAGGCTAGAAGGAACTGCATTGCGTCTTTGTGGACCTGGAGAAAGCATATGACAGGATGCCTCGAGAGGAGCTGTGGTATTGTATGAGGAAGTCGGGAGTGGCAGAGAAGTATGTAAGAGTTGTACAGGATATGTATGAGGGAAGTGTGACAATGGTGAGGTCTGTGGTAGGAGTGACAGAGGTGGGATTACATCAGGGATCGGCTCTGAGCCCTTTCTTATTTCTGACAGACGAGATTAGACAGGAGTCCCTGTGGACTATGATGATTGCTGATGACATTGTGATCTGTAGTGAGAGTAGGGAGCAGGATGAGGAGACCCTGGAGAGGTGGAGATATGTTCTAGACAGGAGAGGAATGAAGGTCGGTAGGACCACCACAACAGAATACATGTGTGTGAATGAGAGGGAGGTCAGTGGAATGTGAGGATGCAACAAGTAGAGTTGGTGAAGGTGGATGAGTTTAAATACCTGGGATCAACAGTACAGAGTAATGGGGATTGTGGAAGAGAGGTGAAGAAGAGAGTGCAGGCAGGGTGGAGTGGGTGGAGAAGAGTGTCAGGAGTAATTTGTGACAGAAGAGTATCAGCAAGAGTTAGGGAAGGTCTACAGGACGGTAGTGAGACCAGCTATGTTATATGGGTTGGAGACGGTGGCACTGACCAGAAAGCAGGAGACAGAGCTGGAGGTGGCAGAGTTAAAGATGCTAAGGGTGTGACGAGGATGGACAGTATTAGAAATGAGGACATTAGAAGGTCAGCTCAGGTTGGACGGTTGGGAGACAAAGTCAGAGAGGCGAGATTGCGTTGGTTTGGACATGTGCAGAGGAGAGATGCTGGGTATATTGGAAGAAGGGTGTTAAGGATAGAGCTGCCATGGAAGAGGAAAAGAAGGTTTATAGATTTGGTGAGAGAGGACATGCAGGTGATGCGTGTAACAGAACAAGATGCAGAGGACAGAAAGATATGGAAGAAGATGATCCGCTGTTGCAACCCCTAATGGGAGAACCCGAAAGAAGAAGTAGTAGTTTCGGCTGCACAAAGACTGGACAGGCCAAATATTCCATTCCAGTTTTACAAAGAAAACTAGAGGTGGAGGAATTCTTATACATAGAACAGTCTCATTTGTAGAATCAGATGCAATATCTGATCCGGAAGGGAGATAAGTGATTGCCATGGGTAATTTATTTAACTGTAAAGTGATTCTGATAAAATATTTATGCACCCAATGTCGATGATAGGGACTTCATCCAAAATGTATTTGCATCAATTCCCAATGTGAACACTCAGAAAATTATAATGACTGGGAATTTTGTGTTTTAAATCCAGACCAAGATAGCTCTCCTGCCACAGGGGTGATGACATCTAACACTGCAAAGACAATTACACCGTATGCAACTAATCACAACTTATCAGACCCCTGGAGATTTCTAAACCCAAACTCAAGAACATATTCCTTCTACTCACCAGTGCATCATTGCTACTCAAGAATTGATTATTTCTTTGCAGATAACAATTTCTTGCCTACAATTAAGTTTTGTTAAGTATGACGCTACTGTTATTTCCGACCATGCCCCTTTGATTTTGTAGCTAAAATCATTATGCCCCACATACTCATCTCGCAGATGGCGTCTTAATCTACTTTTATTAGCAGAATTTATATCCAAACAAATCAATATTTTTTAGAGACAAATACATCCTCAGAGGTTTCTGCAGGAATACTTTGGAGAACCCTGAAGGTATTCTTAAGAGGACAGATTATCTCATATCTTTCCCACAGAAATAAATTGAAAACCAGGACTTTTAGCCAACAGAAGTGTATAGAGAAATGCTACTGGGGTCCTTCATGCCTACAGTAATAAACTTTCATAGTGCCTCACCGAGAATTCTCTCTTAGCATATTTGTAAGTCTTGTGTGTGTTTGAGGGGGCTAAGGTTGCTATTGATGTTAGTTATAATATTTCAATATCCCTTCTGTAAAAATCTTAATTTTCCCCCTTGGGACATACATACGAACAAATGGACAAGCAAGTGAGCTGATAAAATAACCAACTATCCATAAATTCATCCACATTGTTGTTAAACTATAGTGTCAGAGAAACATTGAGTCACTACAATCTGCAGACAATGTAGCCATCTGGTTGCATTTAGTGCAACAGAAATTCTAAGTGCACGATTATTCACTGTACGTATTCATAAAGTGTCACCAAGCCATACATAGGGAGCTTGTTTGCCCTTTCATTAATTTTTTACATCTGTTAAGATGCTCGTGCCATCATTTGTATTTCAATGTGCTATATAAATAAGTGTTGTTGTTGTGCCTTCTCACCTTTACACTCGTTAACATCATGTCACTTACCCACTGCAATTTCAGGGAGCAGGAGGGAGCATAGCAAGCAGAAGCCACCGCAACGCCAATGACCCAGCAGGTGTTTCTCTGCTGTGCTGCCAATTATGGCTGATGAAGTCAAGTCAAGTCAAGTTGGGGAGCATGCACCGGTACAGTGCGTTGCTGCACCAACTACACGTCGAAACAGCTCGGGATCCTGGTTGGCAACCCCCCAGGCAGACAAGCGGTCCAGTCCTACCCTCCAGAAATGACCCTCTATCTGCTGCAGCCAGATGTTATGTGGGCGACCCCTCGGCCTGGTCCAGCCACTTGGGTCCCCAACAATGAGGATCTTATGAGCCGGATCACCCACGGGGAAACGCGCGACATGGCTGTAGTGCCGTAACTGACGCTCCCTCACAATGCAGGTAATGTGCCTCATTCGACACAAAGTCAAACCAACGGTACCCAAGCATTTTCCGGAGAGACACAGTACCAAAGGAGTCCAATCTTCGTCTCAGGTCACTGGATAGCGTCCATGTCTCACAACCATATAGTAAGACAGGAAGCACCAGGACTCTAAAGACTTGGATCTTCATCCTTTTGTAGATATCAGGAGCGCCACACACCCCTTTCCAGCGACCTCATGACCCCCCATGCTCTCGCAAATCCATCTACTGACTTCACAGGAAGAGTCACCAGTGTCACATGAATGTCACCACCAAGGTAAGTAAACCTCTCGACGAGGTCGACACTCTCTCCGCAAACACGACACACTGCTAATGGCTGTGCCCAAGAGGTCATTAAAGGCCTGGATCTTGGTTTTTATCTAGGACACTCGCAAGCCCAGACACTCAGACTCCTCACTCAGACTCCCAAGTGCCCCGATCAGAGCCTCCATTGACTCCGCAAAGATCACAGCATCGTCAGCTGATGAACAAGTAAAAGATAAAAACCTACAACAATATACAAGTTGAAGAGACCTCCCTGTAGGGAAATTTGAAACAGTAAACTAATCTGAAGCTGAAGATGCACAGAATGTTTCTCAGTTTCAAGACAAATGAATTTGAAAATTCGCCAGTGCCTGTCCCATCGTTCTCAGCATACCTTGATAAAAGCTGCTCATTAGGCAACGCTCTCTTTCAGTCGTCTGCTCAAATTTTCGTGACCTGTTACTTATTGGCCTTCCTTTATTCAGTTTATTCTTGCTATTTGCCATACTGTGAAGTCGCTACCCCTGTCCACAGGAAGTCACACCCAGGCTAGTGATACAGAACACAGCAGAGTTTCACTTAGCATACATTTTCGAGAAAAATGATGCCGTAATTTGTTTTGCATGTGTTTTTGCAATTGTGAAACATTAAGCTCACTAAAACTTTATTTTTTGCAGTTTTTAAAGATGTTTTCTGGAGCTTTTTTTTGGGTGTGGAAAGCAACTGTTGCTCCTCTTTGGTACCCACAAATGTTTCAGAAAAAAAAGGTCAGCTGAAAATAATAAAGCATCTGTTGGAAATGTGATATGGATAAAACATGTGGGTGTCGCTGTTAACCAGTTTCGTGTTTTTGGGTCGTTATGATGGTGTTCCTTATTTCATTTTTTATAGCTTTTCCTACACATTTTTCTTTGCATTTTTTCACTCTTTTAGGGTTTTTAATTGAAGACTTCTATTATTATGTTGGTTATGATACTATGGACTGTGCATTCAAAAATCTATCCACTCATTTACAGAACCTGCTTCAGTTGAAGCACAAATCGTGGCAGCCTTGAAGAAGTGTATGGGTGAGATACTGGGACAGCTTAGCGATTAGCAAAACAAACAAGCCTGATGGACTGAATGGTCTCCTGGTATTTGTCAAATTGGTTATGAAACATCACTCTTTCATTCACAACCTATATTTGATTTCTCATTATTATTATGATGTTACCTTGCTTCATTTTCTTTTTACTATACCACACATTCTGAGATGTTTTCATCATCATGATCATCACAGTTGACTGTGTGCAGAGGGTGCAGACCTATAAATACCTGGGAGTGCAGCTGGATGATAAATTGGACTGGACTGCCAATACTGATGCTCTGTGCAAGAGAGGACAGAGCCGACTATACTTCCTTAGAAGACTGGTGTCCTTCAACATCTGCAATAAGATGCTGCAGATGTTCTATCAGACGGTTGTGGCGAGCGCCCTCTTCTACGTGGTGGTGTGCTGGGGAGGCACCATAAAGAAGAAGGATGCCTCACGCCTGGACAAACTGGTGAGGAAGGCAGGCTCTATTGTAGGCATGGAGCTGGACAGTTTGACATCTGTGGCAGAGCGACGGGCGCTCAGCAGGCTCCTATCAATCATGAAGAATCCACTGCATCCACTGAACAGGATCATCTCCAGACAGAAGAGCAGCTTCAGCGACAGACTGCTGTCACCGTCCTGCTCCACTGACAGACTGAGGAGATCGTTCCTTCCCCACACTATGCGACTCTCCAATTCCAACCGGGGGAGTAAATGTTAACATTATACAAAGTTACTGTCTGTTACATTATGCTCAGACTACATACCCACTTGTGAAGCCACATCTGAAGTGTTGTGTGCAGGTCTGGTCACCATGTTACAAAAAAAGACATTACAGCACTTTCACGCTGTGCAGAGGAGAGCAACCAGGTGCATTCTGGGACTGAAGGGCATGTCTGACTCTGATACATCCCGGGAGCCAAACCTGTTTAGTCTCAAACAAAGCAGGCTGCAAGGAGCTGTTATTCAGGTGTTCAAAATTCTCAATGAGTATTGATAATGTGTATCACTTAGAATCCTTTAAACTAAAAAACATTAAAGGGAATGTGCCTTTTAGACTGAGGCAAGGAAGCCCTTCTTCACTCAGAACTGTGGGACTCTGCAGCAACATTGCAAGTCACATTGTAAGTCATGTATATGAAGCTGTGCAGACGAGAGCAACCAAGTGCAACCCAGGATTTACGGACATGTCGTACTGTGAGAGGCTCAGAGAATTAAAACTGTTTAGTCACAAGTACAGGAGACGGCCCTAATCCAGGTGCTCAGATTTCGTAAAGGCATCAATAAAAGTACAGTGGTGCCTTGGTTTGCGAGCATAATTCGTTCCAGAAACGTGCTTGTAATCCAAAGCACTCGTATATCAAAGCAGATTTCCCCATAAGAAATAATGGAAACTCTGATAATTTGTTTCACAGCCCACAAAAATGATTAATACAAAATATAAAGTAAAAATATGTAAAACAAATTAACCTGCACTTTACCTTTGAAAAGACTCGTGGCTGGTGTGAGGGAGAAGACAGAGAAGAGAGGAGGGTTATTGTGTAGGACGACTTTCACTCTAACTAACGGAATCCCTGCTATCTGTTGGATCACTGGAATGTTTTTTTTTTTTTTTTTGCGACTTTAACAAGGAAACCTATCCAATGACAGTTGCTTTTGCCTAAAGAGTTACTACATTTGGACACAAAATTAAAAAATGTTTTACGCACTGTAAGGTTTCTAAACTGTTCTGGGATCCCCCACCTCCCCAATGGGACGACACGTGGAAGAACATCCGAAGCAACCGCAGGCTCCCAGCGCTGCAGCAGTTTGTGGCAAAAGTGAATCAGAAAAGATTGCGGTCAAGCTATAAGTGCTTGCTGTCGATGGGTGATGCAAGGAACATTATAAATGCAGGGCACAGTATTACTTGGCCACTAACCTGGTCACAACCCTGCCTGACTGCTGTGTCTCTGTACAGGAGAGTGGAAGATCCCGCTACAATAAATAACCGTGCTGTTTCACGCTGAATAAAGCTAGCTTTGCTAAAGTACTGAGACTCAGCCTCGTGTTTTGGGGTGCAAGACAGGGACTCGCATGTTACAGCACGCACGCGCACACACACACACGGTCACCATGCTATAGTAAACAGTATACGCTCGTACAGATGTTGACTATATGAGTGAGGCACACCGACTGAGACCGAGTATGGGAGGCGATTACCCACAATTCCCACCTGACGCTCGGCAGACAAAGCATATACAGGCAGTCCCCTGGTTACGTACGAGATAGGGACTGTAGGTTTGTACTTAAGTTGAATTTGTATGTAATTCAGAACAGGTACATCACTTTAATAAATGTTATTGTTGACCGACTGTAACCAAGTGCTCTGCCAATGAATGATGGAGGTTCACCTCTCTCTGACCTTTTTATTTCTACTTTATTTTCCATGGTGATGGTTTTTCTCTTCTTTACTATATCACCAGCACTTGCATCAGATTTATTTTTCAGAGACATTCTTGAAGGGTGAAGACAAAAGGTTAAGATGAGCTCTTCTGTACAGCACTGTACACGCTATCACAGCAGATTAGGCACCAGTCGTCAACACGTCTGATGTATAGGGTGGTCCTGATCTAATTATGCAATTTTCATTACGCTATAACTTATTCAGTTTATTACATAGAAAATCACCTGAAAAATCCCGGACCATCGAGAAGTGTGCGAACCGACGTCACAAGGAATCGTCCCCGCATAAATCAAAGTCATCCAGACAATCTGGATCTGCAGAATTAGATCTGGACCACCCTGTACTGACAAGGAACAACTTCCTTCTATGTGTGTAACAGTACAAGCAGGCTTGCTATTGAGACTGAATGGGGGCAGCGAGGGGCGGTTCATCACCAGCCCACGTCAGTCACCTCATGCTGCCTGCAGCGTACGCAACACCACTGCCCCCATTCAACACGCAGCCATTCGAGGCACACTAAAATACTACCCCCCGCCTCCCCATTCACCCTCAATGGCCTCCGTTCAGCCACAACAGGGTCACCACTTGCAGTGGGGGGCAGCAGTAAAACCGCTTGCCGCCGGGAGCCACCCGACGGACACTACACTGCAAGAGCAGCGAAATCGACCCCTTCCAGCCTCCGTCCAGCCACCGCTTGCAGCGTCCCGGGGCCGAAGATGACGGAGCGGCAGTTACTGAGGTGCATGCATCGCTGCTGCGGCCCCGTTTGTATGTTGTAGGTCGGGTGTCCGTAACCTGGGGACTACCTGTACGTACTACTCGTATTGGAAGACCTCGCTCGTTTATCAAGTTAAAATTTATTAAAAATTTTAGCTCGTCTTGCAAAACACTCGTAGACCAAGTTACTCACAATCCAAGGTTACACTGTAGCTCCAGACGAGTTCTTTTGAATAAAACCATGAAGCACACACTCGAGGACACCAAACAAAAGGACTGAAGCCAGGAAGCGTTTCTTTACTCAAGCAGCTGTACAGTTCTGGAATAAACTACTGAAGCATAGAGTTGAAGCAAAGAAATTGATAATCTTTAAGAAGCATCTGGATGAGATATTAACAGAGTTCAGCTATTAGCTAAACAAACAAGCCTGATGAACTTACCTTCTTTGTGACCCTGCACTCACCAGACGTCTTCAGAAACCAACAGCACTGGGAAGAGACAAAGGCCAAAGCACAGAGAGGGAGCAAGTGTTCTAATCAGTGATACTCCAATCCATTTGTAGCCAATCAAAACTGGACGATTTTCACAACAGATGCGTTGATCGGCGACAGGAAAATTGTTCGATCACAAAAAATAATTTTTTTTCAGTATTTGCTTTTCTAAAATATACGATAATTTAGTTGAAGTGCTCCTTTATACAAGGCATTACAGCAGTTGAGTGAGCGAGTGTCTTTTTGCTGCAAACAGAAATCGAGTAACATATCGGTGATTGGGATTGGCCATAAAATAAAATCTGATCAGTTCTAACCACTGTAGCTGCATTCTGATGAGATCTGCCCAGCAGAGCCTGACGTGGATTGTATGCCGAATGATAATTCAAAGCAAGTTCAGCATATCATAATTATTTGTGCTGTCATTTGTTTTGCTGTTATTTTGAAACCATTGTGGCTTTGTGACAATACTGTCAGCCGACCTACCTTCCCACAATGCAATTCACACCACTGTACTTGGCCAGTCCGTGGGGAGCACCGCAATGTATATTTGCTCAAGCACCCTAACCCGATACTCAATGGAAAGTGCTATAAAAAAGCAGACTGAATTGAAATGATTAGTTCAGCAGATAGCTAACTTTTGTTTTATTTTTATCTTGTTTGGAAATGAACTAATGTAAAACTCGCAAACATTACAAAAATATAGTGCCTATAAAAAGTATTTGCCTCCTTGGAAGTTTTCACATTTCACTGCTATACAACATATGATAATATAATTTGGCTTTTCTAACACTGATCAGCAGAAAAACAACTCTGTAATGTCAAAGTGAAAGCAGATCTACAAATGAGCAGCTTCAGGGCCATCTGCAGGGGAGCCAATTAAAAGGCAAGCCTGCCCAAGCTGCATGATTTCCAACTGGTATGGCAACAGAGCGCCAAACCAAACAAGACAGGCAAAGAACTTTCTGATAATATCATTAATATTTAAAACATGACAACATACAGTCCATTGAAAATGTACTCGGCATCCAAGGATATATTCTCATTTTATTATCTCAACTACTAAACTTTTTTCCAGGTGATCTACAAAACGGTGTCCATTATGCCATATAAAAAGAAACAAACTGAAAACCATTCAACAATCTGGAAAAAAGGAAAAATCCCAAATTGTCACATTTGAAAAGTCTTCCCCTGTTTGTAATTATAAAGCTCCCTTAGCTCAGTCCTGTGTATCATCTGCCCCCTCTCCCCAAGTGTGTTGGTGATCTCCAGTTCACTGATGAGAATCTACCTCCATCTTAAGCAGGGGTTATGCTAGCTGTATTAACATCTGGATTACTCAGGCTCTCAAAAGCAACTCCTTTATGCCGTAAACAATAGGAGAACTCCTACACATGTGTGCAAAGGGACAGCCACCAAGCACTGCAAGTGGAGCAGTTCCTTGTGATGTCAGTTGAGCTCTCTCCCACTCACTCAGCTCCAAACTTTTGTGTAGCATCACCACTACATCCCACTATCCACAGTACAAATTTCTGTCGACTACGCCAATTGTATTGTTGTGGAACATCAACATTCATTCATTATTTTGGCTCACCTACAATACATAGAAAGGCTAACTATTGTGTGTGTATGTGTTGTGGCAAGCGGCTGGGGGTGGTAGCCAGCCGGGACACCCAGAAGGACCGGAGAAGGGATTATGCCTCCTCCAGACTACGACGGCATGACCACCCTGGTGGCTTTGGGGACCATGGGAACAGAGCTTAGAAGCTCAACCCCATAGGGGCCCGTGGTCACCGCCAGGGGGAGCCCAAATGCCTGAGGAGCCCTGGCCCTCAGCACTTCAGCCATACCTGGAAGTGCTGGGGGGAAGAAGACCAGGGACACCCGGACTGATTCCAGGTGCCAGCTGGCACTTCCGCCACACCAGGGAGTGCCGGCAGTTGCTCACTGGGAGGCACCTGGAGCACGTCCGGGTGGGTTTAAAAGAGGCCGCCTCCCTCCATTCGATGGCTGGAGTCGGGTTGAAGAAGGACGGAGCTCGGAAGAGAGGAGGTCAGAAAAGAGAGGCATTGTGTGAAGGGCCAGGACTGAGGGTGATTGGTGCTGCGGCACTGGGGTGTGTGTGTGTGTGTTCCACTGTAAATATAAATTATGAATAAACGTGTGTTGGTGCTTGAACCATCGGTGTCCGCCTGTCTGTGTCCGGGCTGTTCCCCACAGTGTGTTTGCCGATTGGCTGTTGCGGCTGAGAGCGATGGGTCAGAGTATTAATGAAAGAGGAATGAACTTGAAATTGTTGACATTGTATCTTTTGGAATTTATTTTTTTAACCATTTATAATTTTCTTTTGGCAGCACTGTCAATGAAAGTGTTTGAATTACAAATAAAAATTCCCAGTCAAACTGATCAAAACCCCAGGTTGTAACAATCAATTTTGTGGCAAAAGTGTTGGGGGTGTCACACACATGTGCATGGGGAAAAGCTTAAGGGCTTGAGTGACTGTAATTCTCCACCAAGGCAGAAGGTGACACTGTCTAATAACGATGAAGACAAACACAAAGCCATCCATGACGTCACTTCCGAGGTGCGACCGCCTGGACTCGCCTCTTTCTCCCAGAATTCCTTGTAAATGGAAGATGTGACATTTTGAACAGTCTACCTGATTCAACCGTCAGGACGACTCATTTTTTGTTTTTACCACACACTTATTTTCATTTTTTCCACTAGTTTAATTGTATGGGGTTGGCCACAAGGTGCCCCAAAACACTTCACTTGTCATATGCTTATCTTACACTGGCTAAAAACTTTTGGAAAAGTACTGTTCAAAAACTATGGAGCATACGGCAGCAACAGCATCCCTCTACAAACTGGAAAAATGGTAACAGCTATACCCACACAGAAACATTTAAAAAGAAGCCTTCACCAGGTAGCTTTGAAATGTGGTGTTGCGAATCTTCTCTTCACATTTAACGTTAAGGCCTCTACTAGAAAACGGCAGCAAACTTTCAATATACTGCTTCAGCTTGGTTAAAAAAAGAAAAAAGGAACCAAACTATGCAAACAAGGAAGTTCAAATAAATGTGAATATATAAATATACTGTATCTCTTATGTATATTAAACAGAAGGTGTTACAGTACTTATAGTGCATTCCAAAGTATTTTGACCGCTTCACTTTTTTCACATTTTCTTATGTTGTACCCTTATGTTAAAATTATTTAAATACATTTAGTTTTTCATCAAGAGATACTCAATAGCCCACAATGAGAGAGCAAAAACATGATTTTGGAAAATTTTGCAAATTTATTAAAAATAAAAAAACTGAAATCTCACATTGATACAAGCATTCAGACCCATAGCTATGACTAAGGGGTATCCTGTTCTAATGATCACCGTTCAGATGTTTGGAACCCACCTGCAGTCAATTCAGTTGACTGGACTGATTAGGAAAGGCACATACCTGTCTACAGAAGGTCAAGAGCCAAGCACTCAGATCGAAGGAAATATAAAGACAGGATTGTGTCAAAACACACATCTGGGGAAAACAACAAAAAATGTCTGCAGCATTGAAAATTCCCAAGAGTGCAGTGGCTTCCATCATCCTTAACTCTTTGAGGGCTGAATATTTTTTCCCAAAACACGCATTTTTTTTGAAAAGCACCCAAAGCAAGGGTCTCCCACATAAATCAACCTAAAATATCAGTTGCTGGGTGCTGTGGCCACCAGTTCACAGTCTCTTGTGGCTCGAGACGCTCACGGGTGGCATGGTGGCTGGCAGGAACACATGGCAGGCTGGCTGCCAGGCTGTCTTCGTATGATGGGGGTAGGGACGGCAGTAGCAGTCGCGGTCACAGAGTAATGCAATCTAGTTTGTACATGGTGTCACTATGAGTGGCGGTCTTCATCTACATAAATGTGTTTGGCACCACAATTAGCTGGAGATCAATCAGCTGATGCCGGTACCTCACTTTCCAATTCAGAGAGTAATTTGCTTTGTGTATTCGATTTGATCTCTCACTAGATGTCGATGCCATTTTTGTTGTTGTTTGCTGCTCACTGCTCCTGCCAAGCGCAGGGAATCTCAGTCAAACCAACGAAGCTAACTTCGAGAATCAAACTAAAACGTAACGGCGGGTTTTGTCACCGTTTGCAGTTGCTTACTGCTCTCAACCCCTCCCTGCTGACCAAAGTCGACATCCGCCCTGAAAGAGTTAAATGGAGGAAGTTTGGAACAACCACACCATTTCTAGACCTGAGCAATTCAGGGAGAGGGGTTCTTGCTAAGGTAGGTGACCAACCACCCGATGGCAGGAGATCCAGAGAACCTGTGTGGAGATGGGAAAATCTTCCAGAAGGACAACCATCACTGCAACACTCTACCGAATTGGGCTTTATGGCAGAGTTTGCTCAGTAAAAGACACATGGAAGCCTGCTAGGAGTTTGATGACTCTCAAACAGTGAGAATAAACAATTTCTGGTCTGATGAAACTAGGATGCAATTGCTAGGCCTCAGTTGTAAGAGTCGTACCTGGAGGAGACCAAGCTCTGTTCATTGCCTCTGCAATACTATTCCAACAGTGAAGCATGGTGGTAGCAGCATCAGGGAGTGAGAAACTAGTCAGGATCGAAGATATCCTTAACAGTAGAATTACCAAAGCCTACAAAATTATTCTACTGTTAATAAACCTACTCAGAGCACTTTGGACCTCTGACTATGATGAAGGTTCAGCATCCAACACAACAAAGCACGAACAACACAGGAGTTGCTTTGGAACAACTTTGTGAATGTCCTTGAGTGGCCAATCCAGAGCCCAGACTTGAACCCAATCAAAGATCTCTGGAGAGACCTGAAAATAGCTGACCACCACCAATGGTCTCCACCCAACCTGATGACTGGTACCTGCCCACTTGACCTACATATCCCATCATGACACCCTAGACAGCTGCTAAGCAGGTTCTTTTTCCCCACCACCATTAACCCAGCCCAGTAACTCCTCCTCAAACCACCAGTTCTCATTACTCACCGTGACTTTGGAGCGTTTATCGTCCTCTTCAACAGATCGTGGGAAATCTGGCTCGAAGGAGTTGGCCAGCTCATTGAAGAGCCCCACTTCCTCACAGTTCTTCAGAAACCGAGTAGGAGTTGGTGTCTGATCTGCAAGTCATTATGGGAACAAAATGTTAACTCCCAAATACGACCTTTACTAACTCCCTGTGACACCCTGGGCGTCGCCTCACCTGCAATGATGACCGAATCTGTTCTGGCGGGTCCAAATTTCAAGGTCATTTCATGCTTGTGCTTGTGGACAGCCAAGTGGTCCTCATTAGTAAACCGCTAAAGACAGAAAACAAAAAAAACATAAGCAATGTTTCAGCAAAAGGAGAACAGAGTTGAATCTGCTGAAAAGGTAACTGATGAAAAAGTCATCCTCCTCGCCATCTACCTGACTTTGTGCTTCATGAGCACAAGCGGCCTGCAATTTATTTTAGAGTGGCCAGTCTAGACGTGAAATGCTGAGTCAGAGTCAACCGGCAAACAAGAAGATCACTGACCATGAAAAGCAACAAGAACCCACAAAGCCTGTAGGTAGCCATGATGTCCTCTGTGGTCTGTGCATTCAATAAGGTGGGCATGTGATACGAGATCCGTGGCGAAGCGCGATTTTTAAATAACTAGGCCCTTAACCTGCAATTGCTGAGCGCTTTGAGTAGTGAGAAAAGCGCTATATAAATGCAAAGAATTATTATTATTATTATTATTAATCTAGTCCAGGAGTGTGTAAGCCCTGAGTGGGCTGCGGGTGTGTACAAACACATGCCACTCCGGGTTTGATTTCAGTGCTTGACTGACTGCACACTAATGTGCAAATGCAAGCGGATCAGTCAGGGGCATCAGTCACACCTCGGAGTGTGTGGAGGGTCACACCTGCCCCGAATCAGCCAGAATACAAGGGAGGCTGCACGGCAAACAGCGAGAACAACAAAGAAATGAATGAGAGAGAAGTATCGGGGGCCTGAGCCAATATGAGAAGTGAGTGACTGGTGATGCAGGGGTGAATTTGGATGGAGGAGCGGGTATGATGGTGTAGGTGCCCTCCCAGGGATCCCTAAGATGGTAGGAGAATATAGAGGAAGACGGAGGGGACAGTCATCTCGGAGCATCACTGCAGCAATGTCGAGAGCTGGAGGTTGTAACCACGGCTGCTGGTGTCTCCGCCAGCTGCAAAATCTGAGGAAGGCGAGTCGAGGGAGACGGACAAAGGAAGTTATGCTGGGGTCAGGAAGAATACGTGAAAGTACCCAAATACTACATGGATTTATTCCGTTTTTAAATTTTTGGATTTATTTGATTTTAACTCACGGATATCGCCGATTTTATGGATTATTGATTTGTTTGTTTATTTAATGGATGGGGTGCTACACTTTTTGAACACTTTGTTTTTAATACAAGCACTTGACTACCTTTAATTTTTTTTTTTTTTACTAGCCTCTTGCGTGTATCGTCATTTGTCTGGCTCATCTCGGTTCATGACTATTGACGGTTAAGGGTTCAAGAGGCCCCTTAGAAGCAACCAAGGAGGGTGGGGTCAGCCTGAACCGTCACAGGGCACTTGTATGAATCTGAGATGAGGAAAAAAAAAAAGAAGAAGTAGATACCATAATTCTGAAAATGTAACGGTAACAGCTTTTTATAGTATCGGTAGTACAGAGTGAAAGTCAGCATTGCACTCGGGCGTGACTGCACGTGGATGAATTACTTTGAAAAAGCAAAGTCATACGTGAGAAAACCAATGAAAACAGCTCACAGTTGTGATGCAACACTACAGCATTAACACGTGTCGAAAAGTAAAACAGCAGAGGTCATGTCTGGAAATGTTTTGTGATTCAGCCAGAGGAACTTCAGTATGCAACTGTGGGAATGCTTTTGTTTTATTAACAAAGGTATAACACACACACACACACACACACACACACACACACACACACACACACACAGAGGCTTTTGGTATTTTCTTTTTTATTCCATTATGAAGTTACATCCAGTGAGAAGTCAAGCAAAATGACACCTTTTATTGGCTAACTAAAAAGATTACAATATGCAAACTTTGGAGGCAGGGCGCACAGGTGGCACAGTGGTAGCACTGCTGCCTCACAGTAAGGGGACCTGGGTTCACTTCCCGGGTCCTCCCTGCGTGGAGTTTGCATGTTCTCCCCGTGTCTGCGTGGGTTTCCTCCCACAGTCCAAAGACATGCAGGTTAGGTGCACTGCCATTCCTAAATTGTCCCTAGTGTGTGCTTAGTGAGTGGGTGTGTGTGCGTGTGTGTCCTGCAGTGGGTTGGCACCCTGCCCGGGGTTTGTTCCTGCTGTGCGCCCGGTGTTGGCTGGGATTGGCTCCAGCAGACCCCAGTGACTCTGTGTTAGGATATAGCGGGTTAGATTATGGATGGATGGAAGCTTTGAAGGCAACTCAGGCACCTTCTTCAGGCAAGATGTAATCAATAAATGTAATCAATTACAAAAGCTTGCATATTGTGGTCTTTTTAGTTAGCCAATAAAAGGTGCTATTTTGCTTGCCTTTTCACTACATTCATAATGGCTAACACGGTACAACACCCTGGAGTTAAGTCCAGAAATAGATATGTGTGTGTGCTCTGAGAGCACAGTAATGTAACCGATAACATGGAATGTAAGTGTTTTATATTTGTAGTATCACAAATTTGTAACAGGTCATGAAATCGGGGCACGATTAATCGCTTTGTCATACACAGTCCTGAAAAAGGAACAAAGGTTTTGCATTCAATCTCAGATTGTTATGTTCAGGTATACAGATGTCCATCCAAGAATCCATCTGTTTTTTTAACCAGTGTATACAGTCCAGGGTCACGGAGGAACCTCACACATAATGAGACTGTGGAATGTGGGAGGAAATGATAATAGCTGTGTTAATAGCAATGTCTAATTACACGGACACACGCACACAGTCAGCAGGACTACCAAAGTAGCACACGTCATGGCTGAATATGATTCTGCTAGTGGTAAATTTGTGTCGTTTTTTGTTTTTTTGAAAGCGAGCTAATGTTCATGGGCATAATCCCTAAAACGTGATGAACTTAGTGAAAAAGCGCATATGCCATATATTTGATGGGATGCAGTCTCTCATAAGGAGCAGCTGAATACAGTGGAACCTCGGTTTACAAGTAACTTGGTTTACGAGTGTTTTGCAAGACGAGCTAAAATTTTTCATAAATTTTTACTTGATAAACGAGCGAGGTCTTGCAATATGAGTAGTATGTATACGCTTTGTCTGCTGAGCATCATGTGATCACAACTGAGCTGATGGTTCTTCTCTCTCTCTCTCTCTCTCTCTTGCTGCGGGATTGTGGGTAATCGTCTCCTATTCTCCGTCTGAGTGGCGTACCTCACTCATATAATCAACCTCCGTACGTGCGTATACTGTTTACTACAGCATTGTGACTGTGCGTGTGTGTGTGCGCGTGTGTCTGTGTGTGTTGTGACGTGCGAGTCCCCGTCTTGCACCCCAAAACACGAAGCGGAGTCTCAGTACTTAAGCACACCAGCTTTATGTGTATGTGATATGTATGTGTATGTAACACTGATGCAGCCCCAACTCTTCAATTCCACACGGGGGGTAAACGTTAACATTATTCAAAGTTATTGTCTGTCTGTATACCTGCATTGTTATCACTCTTTAGTTTAATATTTTCTTTATCCATATACTGCTGCTGGAGTATGGGAATTTCCCTTTGGGATTAATAAAGTATCTATCTATCTACCGTCTTTTTCCGAAAATAAGACACTGTCTTACTTTCTTTTTTGGTCCAAAATACGCACTAGGGCTTATTTTCGGGGGAGGACAAAAATAAAAGTATATTTGTATATTTTTATTTAATATTTATTTATTTTACACAGAATACAGAAATTAAAATTGATTCAATTACAGTCATGTCATCTTCTTCTGGAACATCGTCATAAATCAAGATTTACACCCCTGGAGTCTTCCACAATTCCCTTTTTGTACTCGACGGAATAGCTCTTTCGTTTTGTACTCATTTTAACCGCAGTTAAAATTATTCACTTTATAAAAAATAAAATTACGTATGAGGAAATAATCAGACTTACAAGACTGAAATGAACAAACACTGTATCTGCACTGTCGCTCAATGTAGACTGCTGCCTTAACGAACAATTATTTATAGTGTGCGCCAACGACGCGTTCCGTCGCATTCCGCATATGCATGCCCCCCTCCACCCCCTCCCCACCTCATTCGACCATACTCTGCGATACGCGCGACGCAGTACAACACAGCAGAGCAGAGCAGACACAATATTTATGTATTCATGCTGCCTTATGTTGTATTTTTAAGATAAATTCCAAGAATTAATTGGAAACGAACTGTAGAGGTAAACAATGAATTTCTCGGAATATTTTATTTCAAACATTTCTCTGAAATACGAGTATTAGGGAAGCTAAACATACTTAATAAATCAACAGCATTTTTTAACGAATTCTTTTTTTCACATTATTTTAACTAGGGCTTATTTTCGGGGGAGGGCTTATATTACAAAAAGTTCCGAAAATCTCGATAGGGCTTATGTTCGGGGGATGTCTTAATTTCGGAAAAAGACGGTATCTATCTATCTATCTATCTATCTATCTATCTATCTATCTATCTATCTATCTATCTATCTATCTATCTACCTATCTAAGCTTGAAACAGCAACAGCACGGTTATTTATTGTAGCGGGATCTACCACTCTCCTGTACGCAGACACAGAAAACGGGCACAGTGGTGGCCAGGCAAGTGGCCCAGTTATACTGTTCCCTGCATTTATAATGTTCCTTGCATTACCCATCGACGGCAGGATGCTTAAAGCCCGACCACGGTCAGCTCATAGTTGTTTCTGCTTCGATGGGTTGTCCCGTTCTGGGGTAAGGGTCCCAAAAGAGTTCAGAAACCTCACAATACATTAGTTGAGTTAATTTTCTAACTGTGGATTTGTACACGGACACACAGTAAGCAGTAACAAATAAAACACACGCAAGATGCCTAGAAAATAGCAAAGCAAAGGCTGTTTGACATGTGTTGTGAAATAATGGAGTAATGTCAGACTGACAAGATTGACTCTTGACTCAGGAATCCTTAAAGTTGGGACAAATGTGAAAAAGGAGGAAGAGGTTTGAAACATTAAAAGCCCCGGGAGTTTGTGACATTTCAGATTTTAATCAATTTGACTCACCCATTAAACACTACTCTTATTTTCTTTAACCAGTCAATGATGCAAATGTTACAAACTTAACAGATGGATTCTCTGACATGAAAAGCATGTTATTACAAAAACAGATTTAAAGAGTTTGCTTGAATTAAAATAAATGCTGAATTGTCTTTGAATTCACTAACTCAACTGTACTTGCGTTTACACTGGACAGATCCTTGTGCTCATCACACATTACAATGGTGTTTTAATATTTATGAACGTCAATTTTAGTTTTCTTAGGCTACATTCACATTAACAGAATGAAGTGACTCAAATCTGATTTTCTGTCTTAATGTGATGTCTTCTGGATGGTGTTCATGTCTCATTGAAGCCTGACACACATATACAGTGGGTATAGAAAATAATCCCCCCCCTTTGAAATATTCCCATTTTTTTTGCTTTACAGCCTTAAATGAAAACACACACAAAAAATATTTCTTCTCAGCTTTACTTACTTAATGCAACCTGCAACATCCAAGTGAAAGGTATCACAGCTACAGTTCAGAAGAATTATAACAAATCCAAAACGAGACATAATGAGTTGACAACGTCGACTACAAAAAATCGTCGACGCGGATTTTTTATTGTCGACGCGTCATAAACAGAACCTTCAATAGAGGCTCCAATCATAAAGAACCACATTGGTTTTTGTAACTCCAATGCACTACATGAACGTCTGGGGACAGTATCGTTCGTTATTGTTTGTCAAGACTGCACACAGTCCTACCAACGAAGAAGAACGTCTGAGGAGAAGAAGAATGTAGAGCCACACTGACAAATACGACCAAATCTGTGGTCCCGCAACAAATTTAATTTCAAAGAAACCACAATTCGATCAGGTTTATATTTATGATCACAGAGAAGCAATGTAACATTGGATTGAAAGAGTTAAATGATTGGAACGTATTAGAAATTACAAATCTATACGTCCAAAAGTTTCGCACTTTACACAAAAGTTATCTGCAAAACACTGACAAAGAAGTTTTCTTGGATTTATATACTGCGGTGGGTTGGCACCCTGCCCGGGATTGGTTCCTGCCTTGTGCCCTGTGTTGGCTGGGATTGGCTCCAGCAGACCCCCGTGACCCTGTTTGGATTCAGCGGGTTGGAAAATGGATGGATGGATTTATATAGGAATCTGAAAGATCACAGTCGCATATATAATAAACCAATGTGACAAATTCCATCCATCCATCCATCCATCCATTTTCCAACCCGCTGAATCCGAACACAGGGTCACGGGGGTCTGCTGGAGCCAATCCCAGCCAACACAGGGCACAAGGCAGGAACCAATCCCGGGCAGGGTGCCAACCCACCGCAGGACACACACAAACACACCCACACACCAAGCACACACTAGGGCCAATTTAGAATCGCCAATCCACCTAACCAGCATGTCTTTGGACTGTGGAAGGAAACCGTAGCGCCCGGAGGAAACCCACGCAGACACAGGGAGAACATGCAAACTCGGGTCCCCAAGTCTCCCAACTGCGAGGCAGCAGCGCTACCCACTGCGCCACCGTGCCGCCCATGTGACAAATTGTCAGTGATAATAGTTTCGAAAGACGGAGATATCAAAGACAGAAGTTTAAAAAGTATTTGCATGTTAATTTCAAAGCCAAACATAATGAAAACATATAACTCAGCAAATACCTCTAACGCAACATGAAACATAATTTTATTTCAGTTTATTATGTTTTACTATTTTTACTATGGTTAATTACTCGCTGTAATGTAAAATAGTTAGTTCTATTATGCATATGTAACAATTCCCATGAAAATAAAAATCTGTTTAAATTGTACATCCGCTTACCCATATGCAAGCGGCAGAGACACAAAGTCCAGGGGTGGGTGAGCGAAGCGAGCAGGGGGCTGAGGCCCCTAGTTCAACAAAATAAAAAGAAGAAATAAAAATACAACAATTTTACTTCTACCTATTATTACAGTTTGTTGCTTGTTTTTCAGTTTTTTATTATACAGTTTTACTTTCACTATTATGCTGAATCAGAAAACTGAGGCTGGGGGCTGTGTGTGTGTGTGTGTGTGTTGGGGGGGGCAACTGATACGGATTGGTTTATTGTGACAAAACAACATCATTCTCTTAAAGTATTGGCACACCCAGGCAGGGCAAATTAACCCCACAACTGCTCAACCTGTCTGAACTGTGGCCCACCAGGACCACCAACTCTCTAGACAGCACTGCACACTGTGTCTGCATCTGGAGAGCATAAAAGACCAGACCAATGAGTGCAGCTCAGGGAACAGAGAAATAATGAACAAAAGAAGGATGGATGGATGGTAGAATGAAAAAGAGAGATATGAGAGAGTGAAAGACAGGGTTAAAAAAAAAAAAGGCTTGGAAAAAAAAAAAATTTTTTAAAACTTTGAATCAACTTTGTTTAATCAAAAGTCAGTCAGTCTTACCCATCAGTACAAGTACCAGAGAACAGCACAACTTAACACAAAATACAAACTATAGGGTGTCCCACTCGGGAGTACAACTTTAAAAATGCGAATTACTCTGCAACGCGTGCATGTATCATCATGCAACAAGGTTCGAAATATTCCTTATTTAATGAAGAATTGATTCTGTGTCATAAAGAGGCGGGCACTATAGCAGGCGCCGCTACGGGGCAACAGGACGGGGCAACGTGCCATACCTCTCATGCCAGTATGGAAGAGATCCGATCGTTTTTTGGAAACGGTGATCTCGAAAGGTTTGTGGGCACCTCAATCGCCCGATTTAACTCCCCCAGATTTTTTTCTATGGGGATATTTAAAGGGCAAGGTTTATGCAAGCAAACCCAGGACCATCGAACAACTGAAAGCAAACATCGAGTGTGAAATTGTTTCCATCGACAGTGACATGTTGCAGAGGACATTCTCAAATATGGAGCGTCGCGTTTCCTTGTGCGCGGACGTTGGGGGAGGACATTTTCAGCACCTTTTGTAATGTGGACTTGTTTTCCACTAAATACAGGTATGTTCAGTTCTTACAGCTCGCCTTTATGTTCACGTGTTCGCGAGTAATTCACATTTTTAAAGTTGTACTCCCGAGTGGGACACCCTGTATGAACAAGCAAATCTCAAGTTCCACTTCAAATAAGTCAGTTGATTGCCAGGAGGTTTCCAAAGTGCCTCACTGATACCCGTACAAGTCATTGTATTCCACATCAATCCTGTGTTTCACAAATCTCGAGCAAACCACACTGCCCTTCTGCTTTGACCTTATCCTTTTGAGATTTAGAAATTGCTAACTTTACCTTAAAGGCTCTCTCTCTCATGCCCACCGTGAGGCCATTTGTCTGTGACTGAAGGGTCCCATCAAGCAGTGTGTTTACATACACAAAAAAAACTGGGATAAGACGAGTAACCCGATTAAGACAGAAACCTGGCCACTTCAAAACCGCCATTTACATGCGCAAGTCCACTTATGCAGTTCTCCCTTCACCACCGATTTTTGAAAGTAACTGTTACATTACTCATTATTTGCAAAAAATGGAACTAAAAAAAACTAAAATTTGACTGGCCAGCATTTGCTAATAAACCCTAAATGAGTGTTTACCAACCTTTTTTTCTGAGGTGGCACACTTTCTGTAACCAAAAACATCCCAAAGTACACCACTATTCCACTAACCACAATCTCCTACATGTCCTCAACTCGGACAGACTCCCAGAGGAGCCGGTAAAAAAAAAAAAAAAAAAACAGCAGCTCCAATCTCTATGTCCGCAGACACAGCACTTAGTGAGCACTTTGGTGGCATTTCTGAGCTTCTTCACCCCTTTCCCTGACCCTCTCAGCCTCAGAAGAAATTTGGATGCCCACTATCCAACATCCCTGTTAGGCTCGCTGGCAACCACACACTCGGGCAGATGGACTCTAGCAGTTCCCTAAGTGCTGTGTCTGGAACACATCGATCATGGAGCTGCTTGTACGTCAGCGTCTCCTCACACAGGTCTCGACCACCTGCAGAGCTTGTTCCTCTCAGGTTCAGACCCAGGTGCGCTACACTAGTATTTTCCACGGCACACCTGTTTTAGCTCTCACAACGCACCACTATGCCGCAGCACACTCGTTGAAAAACACTGCCCTAAAGCCTTAACCTATATGAAAAGGACCAGAAGCACAGGATCATTTATTTATGTTTTTATAAAAACCTTTAGTCCTTCATATGCTGTGAAGTCAATTCATCCCTTTTTAACATCCTCAACCTGAGCCTCCACTGATTTGTGGAATGGACAGCGATCGCTGCGTCACCTGATCACACTTTTCTGCATCTTGAGAGCAAAATGCTAAATTAA
Source organism: Erpetoichthys calabaricus (assembly GCF_900747795.2). Classification (NCBI taxonomy): domain Eukaryota; kingdom Metazoa; phylum Chordata; class Cladistia; order Polypteriformes; family Polypteridae; genus Erpetoichthys; species Erpetoichthys calabaricus. The sequence continues at coordinate 297,477,976 of NC_041396.2, read as the reverse complement.
AACTAAACAGACACTTTACTTATGTTTCTGTTATTGGGTTGCACGTAACTCGCTCTTTTCTGTTTGACTGCATGGCTAAGCCCTGTGTAGGACCGGCGTACTGATACATGTGGTTTTTGCCATGTTAGGTAGAATGCCCTAACATGTTATGTTAGGTAGAATGCCCAGAAGAGACTAGGTGGTCTCGTGGTCTGGTACCCCTGCAGATTTTATTTTTTTCCTCCACCCGTCTGGAGTTTTTTCTGTCCTCCCTGGCCATCGGACCTTACTCTTATTCTATGTTAATTAGTGTTGTCTTAGTTTAATTTCTTATTTTGTCTTTTATTTTTTCTTATCTTCATTATGTAAAGCACTTTGAGCTACTATTTTTGTATGAAAATGTGCTATATAAATAAATGTTGTTGTTGCCTTACTCCCACTGCTGTTGGAATAAAAACAACAGCACAGGCACTTTTACTTCAATAAACTAAGTATTGTGTTACTTTTAACGTGTTACTTTCAACACAAGATTGTGCTGGTGCGCTCAGAAGTGTACATTTAGCACAGATATGAGACAAGACTATTTCAGCCAGGAGAAGGAATAACGCAATTACCCAAACATTTGACTGAGGAACGTAATCTTTGAGAACGCTCCCACTGTTTGCCCTCTGTGTTAAGCAAAGACATGCGCAGGATGATAGAGTGCAATTGACATGACTACAAAATCCTTAACTGTAACCTAGTTACGGGTTTACATGGTCACCAGGTTACTTGTGGAGAAATCTATGGGTGTTATCTGGTATCTCAGAGACTAATATCCCAGTTTAATCTAATGGGGAATAGTAAGGGTTTGGAAATTAGGTTTCTATAAATAACTGGGGTAAGAGGAAAAGTGGAAGGCCTAAGAGAAGGTTTATGGATGTGGTAAGAGAGGACATGCAGGTGATGGGGGTGATAGAGCAAGACAACAAGGACAGGAAGAAATGGAAAAAGATGATCCGCTGTGGTGACCCCTTAACAGGAGCAGCCTAAAGAAGAAGACTGTGAACACACTCAGTGAGATGTAGGAATTAAGAGCCACAATGTCACACAGCACACGCCACTGAAAACCAGCAGTTCCCTTATCCAATGGTGGTCTACAGAAATGCCACCCTTGGACTGCTGGGACTTGGCTGGGTTGTCCATGCAAATGTCTTTGCTTTTGCCAATGTTTCTGCCAGGACCCATGTCTGGGCCCATTGTTTTGGATGAGAAAGAAAGAAAGAAAGAAAGAAAGAAAGAAAGAAAGAAAGAAAGAAAGAAAGAAAGAAAGAAAGAAAGAAAGAAAGAAAGAAAGAAAGAAAGAAAGAAAGAAAGAAAGAAAGAAAGAAAGAAAGACTGTATATTATAGCTGGAATGCTCATTTGGCATTTCCATTTGTGTATTCTTCCTTATTTCTTATTTTAATAATATGGCAGTGACACTACTTCCCAATGTCTGCTGAGATTATTATTTATTTTTGTTTTTTTACTATACCCATTGCCGTTCACATGACGTGAAGGCCACATTAGATTAGATTAATGCCGTTCATCTCAACACAGCTAGCCAGTCCTATCTGCTTAATTCTTCTAAAGTAACATCAAGTCAAACTGTGTGGCAGCACACAGCTTGTGTATCCTAGTATTGGATCTGATTAAAGGAACGCAGCACATTTCACAGTACAGTAGAGCCATCAGCTTGTCAGATCAAGTGAGTTGATGTTCTTTGGCTTCTGCCCTCTTTATTTAAGGTCTTCATTTCAAGCTGGTGTTCGGGCCTCATTTTCACACTTGCAGCCATACCGCACTTCATTACAGGTAATTCACCTGAGGCTCAGCATGTTTTGTGCCTGGCGAGCGCTTGGATCAGGGACAAGCTAGAAAAAGCTTGGGTTGGTGTTGGTGGGGCCATCAGGGGTCACTTGCTCTGTGATCTGTGTGTGAATCCCACTGCCCCAGCGCAGTGATTGGGATGCTGTGCTGTAAAAATTGGCACCATCCCTCGGATGAGATGTAAAAGTGAAGTCCTGACTCTCTGTGCTAATAACAGATCCTGGGTATTCCTACCAAAAGAGTAAGGGTGCACCTTGATGTCCTGGCTAAATTGTTCACCATGTTCTTGTCCATTCAGGCCACTTAACCATACACTGTTCACAATGGGCTATCAACCTCTGTCACCATTTCACCACCTAACAGCTAACGTGCACTAAGCGCACTGGCTCAGAAATGGGTGCCGTCACATCATCCCGGTGGACGCAACACACTGGTGAGGTCTGAAGTGATTCCAGACTCACTAGGTAAGGCACTTTGAGCAGTGAGAATGTTGCGTTACAATTGTAATCAATTGCCCTCTTGAATTTTCAGAGTTTCTTTGCAGCCTTTGTCGATTTTTGTAAAGCGTTCACAACTCGATCAAACCACCCTATGGGAAATCCTGAGACTTTACACAATCTCCCCAAAGTTGCTGGATATCATGGCTGGCCTGTGCACTAGTAATGTAAGTGCTGTGCAGAGTGGAGGCAGAACCTCTGCGCTTTTCCCAGTTGACTCGTATTCTTCAGGGGTCTGTTTTTGCTCCTACTCTGTTCAATGCTTGCATGGATTGGGTGTTGGGGGGGTGGGGTGGGTGTCATGGGGTCCAGTGGCTGGGGGGCATCTGTTAGTGAGGAGAGATTCACTGATCTTGACTTTGCTGACGATGCTGTAATCTTCGTGGAGTCAACGGAGGCTCTGATCGGGTCTTACAAGAGACCGAGTGAGGAGTCTGAGGGTCTGGGCTGGCGAGGGTCCTGATAAAAACCAAGAGTCAGGTCTTTAATGACCTGTTAGGCACGGCCATTGGAGAGTGTAAACCTTGTTGAGAGGTTTACTTACCTTGGCAGTGACATTCATGTGACTCTTCCTATGAAGTCAGTAGATGGATTGGGACAGCGGGGGGTGGGGTTAGGGGGGTCATGAGGTTGCTGGAAAGGGGTGTGTGGCACTCCTGACATCTCTGCAAAAGGAATAAGGTCCAAGTCTTTAGAGTCTTGGTGCTTCCCGTTTGCGAGACATGGTGACCTATCCAGTGACCTGAGATGAAGACTGGGCTCCTTCAGTACTGTGTCTCTTTGGTGAGTCTTTGGGTACCGCTGGTGTGACTTTGGGTCGAATGAGTGGTTGCTCAAAGAGTCCCAAATGAGGCACATTGGGAGGAAGCGTCAGTTACGGCACCATAGCCATGTGGTGCAATTCCTCTGGATGATTCAGCTCAACGGTGAACCAGGCCAAGGGGATGCCCGTGTAACACCTGGCTCTAGGAGATAGAGGGTCATTTGTGGAGGGTGGGACTGGAACACGTGTCTGCCTGGGGGGTTACCAACCCGGATCCCGATCTGTTTCATTGTTTGATGGATGCGGTGACACACTGTACCAGTGCATGCTCCCCAACCTGACCTGACCTTCTCTCTTGAAGGTCCTCCCAGATGCCTGGTACAAGTCTGAAGAATCTTCAAAGCCTCCAGACTCCTCTAATCTTTTATCACAAGTGTCCAGGATGCTGGAGCCACACTCACCCTGCTGCATTCCATTTGAATAATGATAAGAATAATAACTTAAGCAGCCCGGATGCTTCAGCTCACTGCAGCCTTTTGCATGTGCCATTTTCCACAAAAGCAGACATGGCTGAGGCATATGGAGCTCAACATTAATAGGTGGATGAGCTTCAGCTGTAACCCATCCCTGGCTTCAATGGCACTCTTTAACCCCGTGAAGATGAAGGCAGCAGCCCCTTTAAGAGCACAGGGAATTGGCAGCATTGTGGGGGAGGGTTATCAATTCTGAAAGAAACGTGGCGCTGCTCAGGAAGCAAAGGGTTTAAAGCAGCACTTCCTGCAGAAGTGAATATTTAAAATGGGTGCAAATGCAAGGCGCCACAATGGCACTGGGGGTGGGTGGGTTGATGGGATCCTGTCAGTGTCCATCTGCTAGTGTTAAGGGAGAACACCAGCCTGGTGAAGTATGACTGGCTTGGCCATGCAAATGTTTCTGCTTCTGCCAGTGTCTCCACCAGGACCCATGTACAGAATGTTCACGATTCTTTTTTGTCTGCTCTGCCGGCTGAGCCTCCCGCGTATGCTTTTGCTGCTCCACACTTCCACTCTTGCATAAGCCTGAACTGACCAGGCGCCAATAACTGGCCGGCGTCATTCTTAAGAAGTGGCAGTGTCTGTGCCCGATAGTGAACTCCTCAAACACAAGCCTGACAAGCAGAACAGATTGACAGTTTTGAGAGGGGCCATCCCAGCAGGGTTTGACTGAGCCATCACCTCAGCATGTCCACCCCAAAACATCATCACCCCTTACCCCCTTCCCCACATACCCATTTCCATCCACACATCTTGAGGTTACAAGCTTTCATAACCTCCTCTTCTTCTTGACTTCCTTGTATCCTCACGTGTCACTTCTCTTGCACAAATTCGGTTTCAGTCCCTTACAACTGAACATAACCCTCAAACACAGACAATGAGCCTTCATTTACACAGACCATCACACATTCCCCTCCTCCCACTGCCTGACATCACCGCACCCAGTCTCGATCCTCTTTAAATTAGTGTTCAGAGAAGAATTCGTAAGAAAACACTGGGGACAAATAGACAGACAGATGGATGGATAGAAAAGGCACCATAAAATACAGATAGGTGAAATGCACCATTCAACAGATATAGACAGATACACAGATAGATAAGAAAGGCACCATAGACAGATGGGAAAGGCAGTAAATAATAGGACTGAAAGTAAAGACACTATCCATATTACTAACCGAGAATGGTAAACCGGATATGGAAGCAGGTACATGCCCGTGGACGCAGGAGACATAGTGCGCAGGCGCCACACAGAGTGAAACGGGAGAGAAGTAATATGGAAGCAGGTACATACCCATGGACGCAAGAGACATAGTAAAACAAGAGGAGTCAACGCCCCGCCCCAGAGTGAAACGGGACACACTACGGAGTCCACAAAGGTTCACACATCAAACCCGAGATGGTACGGACACGCGTCTGAAACCGCGGAAGCAAAACTGTCTCGGCTCCAAAACCAAATAGCTCAACAACTAACACAGCTACAACAACGAGCCCACATGGACAGATATAATGAACGTAGACGCCTACAACGCATGTCTCAAACTGCGGAGGCAAAGCAGGCACGGGTTCAAAACGAAAGAGCTCGAGTGACCGAGATACAAAAACGTGCCCGCCTGGATATATTTAATGAACGCAGGCGCCTACAACGCGCGTCTGAAATGCCGCAAACCAGGCAGGCACGGCTCCAAAAAGAAAGAGCTTGACTGACCGAGATACAAAGTGAAACGGGAAACACTACGGAGTCCGCAGTGGTCCACAATGCACCGCATAATAGTATGGAAGGAGCTCCGTATTAACAGTGGGGGGCCCCAGAGTGAAACGGGCGAACGCTCCGTATTAAACGTACGTCATCCTCACACGTCCAAACTATACAGCATAGGTGAATCACATTACAGTGATGCATTATTAACAGTACAGTAAAGATCACAGTATCGCAAACAAATGGAAATTATTACTCGAAAAAGGGAAAATATAATCACCACGGACCAGGTGTCATTGAAACAAAAGCAGGATAAAGCGAGGTCAGAAATAAAAGACAGAGTAGAAAACAAAGTAAAACGTCATACAGAGGTTAAAAAAGGGGGCCAAACACATGGAGAGCAGGTTAGGGATAATGAAAACTGGAATTCAAAAGCTTCAAAAAAAACGTAGGCATGAAACACATGCAGAGCAAGATACAGAATATGAAAGCAGAAAACAAGGACAGTGTCAAAACAGACAAAGTAAACATTGCATTAGCGCAAAGAAAGAGAAATTATTACTCGGAGAAATAACGAAAAGTCGAATAGAGATCGAATATATGGACACAGGTGATATGTTAGAAGTATGTAAATATTGTAAGGCTTTGAAGTTTAAGTCAAGAGAATTTCAAAAACGGAGTTTACCTCACATGCATTTATTGGTTACTTTGCAAAAAAAATTATTAACTGCTGATGGTGTGGATTGTTTTGTCTGTGCTGAAATTCTAAACAGAGAAACCTATCCTGAATGATTGGTACAAAGTCATTAAACACATCTCACGGACCTCATTTAAAAGATTCAGCACATTGGGACTCGAAAGATTCCAAATATTGTTTTTACAGAAGTTCAGAAATAAAAGTGCTTTGCTCGCCCACCCCCGGGTTTGCTTTACCAGATACCCAATTTAAAGAGATTGTTATTTTCATTGGAATTATTACATATGCATTATTTTCACTTTTACTTTAAAACTTTTGTAAAAACAATACTTGTCCTTTATTTCCAGCCCCAGGCGTGGTTACATCTCTTTCTCGCAGGACGTGTAACGCTGCTCATCGGACCATCTGCTGTCTTTCTGCTGTTGGCGAGCTGCATGTTTTGCTTGTCACTTGTCGTTGTTTTAAAAGATGGGAGCAAGTTAAAGTGTCTTTCGCAGGACTTCAAATTGTCTTCCAAAAAGATCACGTCTCGTCTCCATAGTCTCCCTCCCAAAGATTTTTTTTTTATAATAGAGAGATGTATAAAATCCAGCGTCTGTCTGCCCTTCATGAGAGAACTATGGATTTAGATCTGTTTTTTTGTTTTTCTACAATTTGCTTGAACATTCCGGTGGATTTTTCGACTTCTCTCATCGTGCTAAGAATCATAGTTCACTTGCAGGACTGATTTATTCACACTAATCCAAGACAGAGGCTGAAGCCTGAGGGGAGGGGGAAGCGTGACTGTCAGGAGTGGAGAGCCGGGTGGGTCCTCCACACTCACGCTCCAGGCTCGGACCGTACCTTGCCTCTGATTAGCTAGCGAGCGAGAGAACTACTTAACGGATTTAGATTGGGTTTTCTTCTATAATTTGCTTGAACATTATGGTTGATTTTGAGACTTCTCTCATCGCGCTATGAATCATAGTTCGCTTGCAGGAGACAGAGGCTTCAGCCCAAGGAGAGTGTGTGGCGTCAGGAATGGAGAGCTGGGTGGGGCCCTCCTCAATCACACACCAGCCTCCGTACCAATCGGTCTACCTCTGGCCACGTTTGGGAGCGTACCTTGCCTCCACTTAGCTAGTGATACCTGTTTGTTTATTGATTTTTAAACTTTGTCCTGTTTCACTACTACTCGGGTGAAGCCACGGAGGACAGATAGTTTATTATAAATTCTCTAGTGCCAGATTTCACTGTTCAGGCAAAGGAACCCCTGATTACCGCAGACTATTTTGTGTACTGCCATGCGTTCCCAGCGTTCATTTGATGCGTCCACTGAGCAGGTCCTCAGAAATTAACGCGCCGCATGCGAGAGTTGCAGTACCAGCTAAAAGTCGGGGGGGGGGGGGAGGGGGGGGGGATTGTTTTGGGCACAGTGTGATAAAAGTCGGAATGTAACGTCAGAGTCTCTGGTTACTATCTACATGTGACAGAAAGCCACTTTGAGGATCCTATGAGATCGATGTGCGTGCTTCAATGTTTGATGAATGGTTCAAAGTGGTGAAGCAAAATGCCAACCTACAGATGCATTCGTGGTGCTTTTATATTCAAGCGTTGCAAATTCCCAATCGTATCATAATGACACGATACATTTTAAAAGTCTCACATACCGTCTTCTGTGCCATCTTTTTTTCTAGGGCTTCCTGCGGTACTGACAGCAGTGGCAAACAGCAATAGATCGCCACACTGAGCACATTAAATGTATGATATTCCAACTCTCTGCACATTTAGAATCCTTAGATTTATACTTGATATCACTGTCATGATGAAATGCATTAAAGTATGGATGTTACATTTTACAGATAAATCGGTAATTTCGTTTAAATCAGGGGTGTCGAACTTCGGGACTGGAGGCAGATTTTCATTTTGACCCTTATCCTAATCAGTTACCAGTTTTCAGTGCTAATTAACTTCTTTTACCTTCATTTTAATAGCCCTGTTTTTAAGGATTAAGTCCCCTGAATTTATTCCTTTCTTCATTAAATGACAGCCAAACAGAAATGAGATGTGAAACGAGCCAACAGATCACCAGCTAAACTGGGGCTTCAAACTCCAACCAATTTCACTCCAAACACTTTCTTAATGAGAAGCTGATCCTTGCTGTTAAACTTGTTATTTAATTCTATGGCTTGTTGCTGCACTCATTCTGCCACAGCAGACATTTCCAAAACTGTTGATTTTCTGTTATATTCTAAGAACACTGTCAAGATGTTTTGGTGACCTGAGAGATCACCCTTACCAAGACCATCACCTTTCTTTATTTTCAGATATTGTGTGATGGGCACAGGCGAGCTGGTCATGTGGCGGCTCATTTTGTGTCTCACTATTGTTTGTCTGCTAATGAAGGAAGAAGAGACCAACAAGGGGCCTGAATCAAGTTAATTAAAACTAAGGCAAAAGAAGTTAATTAACAGCAAAAACTGGTCACTAATAAAGAAGATGGTTAGAATGAAAACCTGCAGCCACCGTGGCCCTCCAGGACCGGAGTTCGACACCCGTGGTTTACATAATGAACACTGTTAACGATTACACACATGGGGGTGACACGGTGGCGGAGCGTTAGCGCTGCTGTCTTGCAGGGAGTTATGTCATTGATATTCCCTGCCTGGAGTTGACATGTTTTCCTGCTAGGTTTCCACAGTGTGCTCTGGTTTCCTTCCAAAGATATGCAGATTTGGTGACACTAAAATGACGTCAGCGTGTATGTATGTGCTTGTATTCACCTTGCGATGAGCTGATGCCTCATCCAGGGATTGTTTCAGCCTCGTGTCCAATACTAGCTGGAATGGACACATCCCTGGATTGATGGATTTATTTAATCATTAAACATCCTTTTCAGAGATATTACGGTAAGGTGTCATCGGAGTTTAATGGGTGTTCCAGGCAATTCACAACACAGCGAAGCCGAACCTGTTCTCCCCATGATAATATCTCACACTGCCACCTGGTGGATTCCTTCAGATTTACGTAAAGTACGCACACAAGTATAAACAGTACAACAGTACAACATAGCAGGAGCGTCCGCTGCAGCATGCGTCGCGTGAAGTATAAACCTGGCCTGAGAGGTGTACAGCTCAGACAAGGAGGAGAATGAGGTTGAAAGTGAAAGAAACGGCACAAGTCATAAAACCTTGAATAGCTTCTTACAAAAGCAAAAGCAGAGAAAAACTCGCAGAAAGTGCCAAACGAGTACAGTATCTCTGGACTGCAAAACAGTGTGCCTGGAGTCATATTGCATTGATCATAAAAATACAATTGTGATCTGCGACTATTATGCTGAGTAGCAGACTAGACAGTGTGATTATATATAAAAAGAAAAAGTAATTAAGTATTATAAATTAGTATAAAAAGAGGTAAAATGTTCAGGGAAGAGGTTTCAGAAAAAGTTTAGACAGTTATGGTTATTTACAGTTTGATTTATATACACATACTGTATGTTTCTAAAGACCCTAGGTATGTAATTGTGTTTGTTGAATATCTCATGTACAGAAGGGTTAAAGAGCTCAGACATCCTCTACAGCCCCTTACCTCAATCCTCCCTGTTGGTACTCACACTGGCAGATTCACGGACATTCTATTGATCATTATTAAGAGGTTTGGGGTCCACCTGTGGTCGATTCGGTTGATTGGACTGATTAGGATAGGCACACACCTGTCTATAGAAGGTCCACAGTCGAGAAAAAAGCAAGTCACGAGGTCAAAGGAATTGCCTGTGGAGCTTACAGACAGAATTGTATCAAGGTAGAGATTTGGGAAAGGTGACAAAAAAAATTCCTGCAGCACCTGTGTGGAGCTGGGAGAAACTTCCAGAAGCACAACTATCTGTGTAGCAGTTGATCTATCTGGGCTTTATGGCAGATCGGCCAGACCACACATGAAACCCCACTTGGATTCAGCAAATAGGCATCTAAAGAACTCTAAGGCTGTGAGAAACAAGATTCTTTGGTTTGATGAGACCAACATGGAATGTTTTGGCCTCAACTGTAACCATCATGTCTGGAGGAAATCAGGCACCACTCATAACCCGTGAAATACCATTCTAACAGTGAAGCATGGTAGTGGCAGCATCAGGGACTAAGACACTAGTCAGGGTAGAGGGAGAGCAGAATGGAGCAAAGTACATAGATATCCTTAAAAAAATAACTGCTCAGAGCACGCTGGGCCTGAGCTTCAATGACCCTAATTAAAAAAAAAAACAAAGACAACACAGGAGTGGCTTAGGGACAACTCTGAGAATGTTCTTGAGTGGTCCAGCCCAGATTTGAACTCAGCTGAACATCTCTGGTGAGACCTGAAAATACCTGTGCACCGACATTGTCCATCTAACCTGAAAGAGCTGGAGTAGGATCTGCAGAGAACAATGGCACAAAATGCCCAAATCCAGGTGGGCAAAGCTTGGGGCATTGGACACAAGAACACTCCAGGCTGGAATGGTTTCCACTGGGGCTTCAATGATGTACCGTGTAAAGGGTCTGAATACCTGTGTCAACTGAATATTTCAATTTTTTATTTTAGTACATTTTTTAAAATCCTGTATTCACTTTGTTATTCTGGAGTATCGAGTATTGTATGATTTGCGGGAGAAAATGAATTTAAATGATTTGAGCACAGGGCGGCAATATAACAAAATAAGCAAAAAGTGAAGGGGACTAAAGACTTTCTAATTGCAGTGAATGGTATGTATGTACAGTGCATCCGGAAAGTATTCCCAGCGCGTCACTTTTTCCACATTTTGTTATGTCACAGCCTTATTCCAAAATGGATTAAATTCATTTTTTTCCTCAGAATTCTACACACAACACCCCATAATGACAACATGAAAAAAGTTTACTTGAGGTTTTTGCAAATTTATTCAAAATAACAAATCTGAGAAATCCCATGTACATAAGTATTCACAGCCTTTGCTCAATACTTTGTCGATGCACCTTTGGCAGCAATTCCAGCCTCAAGTCTTTTTGAATATGATGCCACAAGCTTGGCACACCTATCCTTGGCCAGTTTCGCCCATTCCTCTTTGCAGCACCTCTCAAGCTCCATCAGGTTGGATGGGAAGCGTCGGTGCACAGCCATTTTAAGATCTCTCCAGAGATGTTCAATCAGATTCAAGTCTGGGCTCTGGCTGGGCCACTCAAGGACATTCACAGAGTTGTCCTGAAGCCACTCCTTTGATATCTTGGCTGTGTGCTTAGGGTCGTTGTCCTGCTGAAAGATGAACCGTCACCCCAGTCTGAAGTCAAGAGCGCTCTGGAGCAGGTTTTCATCCAGGATGTCTCTGTACATTGCTGCAGTCATCTTTCCCTTTATCCTGACTAGTCTCCCAGTCCCACAGCATGATGCTGCCATCACCATGCTTCACTGTAGGGATGGTATTGGCCTGGTGATGAGCGGTGCCTGGTTTCCTCCAAACGTGACGCCTGGCATTCACACCAAAGAGTTCAATCTTTGTCTCATCAGACCAGAGAAGTTTCTTTCTCATGGTCTGAGAGTCCTTCAGGTGCCTTTTGGCAAACTCCAGGCGGGCTGCCATGTGCCTTTTACTAAGGAGTAGCTTCTGTCTGGTCACTCTACCATACAGGCCTGATTGGTGGATTGCTGCAGAGGTGGTTGTCCTTCTGGAAGGTTTTCCTCTCTCCACAGAGGACCTCTGACAGAGTGACCATCGGGTTCTTGGTCACCTCCCTGACTAAGGCCCTTCTCCCCCGATCACTCAGTTTAGATGGCCGGCCAGCTCTAGGAAGAGTCCTGGTGGTTTCGAACTTCTTCCATTTATGGATGATGGAGGCCACTGTGCTCATTGGGACCTTCAAAGCAGCAGAAATTTTTCTGTAACCTTCCCCAGATTTGTGCCTCGAGACAATCCTGTCTCGAAGGTCTACAGACAATTCCTTTGACTTCATGCTTGGTTTGTGCTCTGATATGAACTGTCAACTGTGGGACCTTATATAGACAGGTGTGTGCCTTTCCAAATCATGTCCAGTCAACTGAATTTACCACAGGTGGACTCCAATGAAGCTGCAGAAACATCTCAAGGATGATCAGGGGAAACAGGATGCACCTGAGCTCAATTTCGAGATTCACGGCAAAGGCTGTGAATACTTATGTACATGTGCTTTATCAATTTTTTTATTTTTAATAGATTTGCAAAAATCTCAAATAAACTTTTTTCACGTTGTCATTATGGGGTGTTGTGTGTAGAATTCTGAGGAAAAAAATGAATCCATTTTGGAATAAGGCTGTAACATAACAAAATGTGGAAAAAGTGATGTGCTGTGAATACTTTCTGGATGCACTGTATGTGTGTGTGTTTATCTTAGGTGGTATTTTATTTTTGTCAACTGTTCTCAGCAGGTGCCATGTGCACATGACAGTAAACTTGACTTGAGTAAGTGACCTTGCACTGTGACAGAGTGTCACACATCACGTAGGCTACAAAGCTCGTTTTCTTTTCTCTAGAACATTAGTTTGACACTTCATACTTTAATATTTAATTACTATTATTTACAAACGTAAAGAACCAAATAAAAAAGAAAAATCTATAGGCATATGTGTAAAATACATGTGTGTCTTCCTATGGAGCTTTGTGTTTAATGTTCTTTGCAAAATGTTTGTTGCATTCAGGGTTTCAAGTGGAAGTGTACTGTGAGAGAATTAACTGGAAAAAATGAAACTGTGGGGACCTTCGGCACTCAACTTGCTGATATATTTAAAGAGGGAGGTAGTAGTAGGGTGTTGTATCGTGTTAGCCATTATGAATGTAGAGAAAAGCCAAGCAAAATGACACCTTTTATTGGCTAACTAAAAAGATTAAAATATGCAAGCTTTCGAGGCAACTCAGGTCCCTTCTTCAGGCAAGATGTAGGTGAAACCAGATAGACAAACTGCAGAGGGCTTAACGGCCTGTTTATTTATCTAAAAGATTTTGTTTGTAATATGAGGTTTTTGATAAATCTTATGATCACAGTGAAATAATACGCAAGGATGAAATTCATAGGAAGGCCACTTATATCAGACAGAGTGTTCTGCACAAACAAATCTGGCAGCTCTGGGTGCAACTTTATTTTGCAGCTTGCTATGAAAACCTCAATGCAAAATAATGTCCAGTTTCAAAATGGTAACTTGGTGAAAGGCACTACATGAAATATAGATTAGGGGAGCAATTCGGGCATGGAGGCACAGTGGTTCATACTCCTGGACTCAAATGTCACACCCTAGTCACTTTCCATGCGGAGTTCCATAGTTCACCTTCTCCCAAGGCTGAATGGGATTTTTCTTCATCATCCCCAAGAGCACAAGTATTTCATTAACTGGAAATGCTCATGAGCCTCCCTGCGAGGGTGAGTGGGCCTCAGGAAGGCATGTGGCCAACCAGGGTTGAATCCTGCCTTGTACCCAATGCTACCAAGAAAGGCCCCAAACTGCAATAAGTTGGATTGAGAAAGATCTATTCTGTGACTGTCCTCTAACACTTTTCACTACAAACTCAAGTTTACTGTCGTGTGTAGACCGTACAAAGAAATTCTTATATGCATGTCTCCTTAGAATACTGACAGGGATACAAAATCATCAAACATAGGAACTGTATCTGATTGTGTTCAGCTCTGATGGGAGAGCGTCCCCCGCGTGATCTCTCTGCCAATGAGCAGCTACTCTCTAAATCACACATAGAGGGCCCTGCCCCAACCACTTCCCCCATCCCGTGGCCTGCAGACTCTCTAAGAATCGCACAAATAAATCAGTGCCAGAAGCAAACTATGATACTTAGCGTGATGAGAGAAGTCGCAAAATTAACCGGAAAGTTCAAGCAAATTATAGGAAAAAAATTATTTAAATGGGCGGCACAGTGGTAGCGCTGCTGCCTCGCAGTTAGGAGACCCGGGTTCGCTTCCCAGGTCCTCCCTGCGTGGAGTTTACATGTTCTCCCCGTGTCTGCATGGGTTTCCTCCGGGCGCTCCGGTTTCCTCCCACAGTCCAAAGACTTGCAGGTTAGGTGGATTGGCGATTCTAAATTGGCCCTAGTGTGTGCTTGGTGTGTGGGTGTGTTTGTGTGTGTCCTGCGGCGGGTTGGCACCCTGCCCGGGATTGTTTCCTGCCTTGTGCCCTGTGTTGGCTGGGATTGGCTCCAGCAGACCCCCATGACTCTGTGTTCGGATTCAGCGGGTTGGAAAATGGATGGATGGATGATTTAAATCCGTTAAGTACCGTATATACTGGCATACAAGTCGGGTCTTGAAACCCGAAAAATCGATCATAAAACCAGACCCCAACTTATACGCCCATTCAAAAATAAGTTTTTTTTTTCATCTTCTTGCCTCCTCCAATCTCACACCAGTTTCTCAGACGCACAGAATTTTGCTGCAGCAGCACAATTTCTTTCGCCACTTCAATGTAAAACCAGCTTCATATTTTCTTTTGAACGCTCCATCATAGATAAGAGATGCCCTTACGATAAGATGAATGAGGATGTGAGATACAAAAAACACAAAACAGTGCAAACGTCGCTTCAGAAAAGTGTGTGGTCACGTAGGCACAATACATAGAAATAAAGGCCGTGTGCTCCGTGGTAGGGAATCCATTCCCAGGCTCCCGATTACCAGGGCCGGACATTTTTGCTGTAATTCCCGGGAAAAAGGAACGGCCAAGCTCGCATAAATAGCGTGTAAAAGTGTAAAAATCAATCAAGAAATAACAGAGTTATAGTTGAAAATAATTAAGGTGGCGCCATTGCTGCAGCTTACACTTCATCAGACAACAGCTTTGAACAGCAACTTGAAATTGCAATGTGTCAGTCTGTTGCATCCGCATTATCTGTGCCAAGGAACTTGCCATCACAGAATGATGACAAGAATCTGGATGCTTCAGTAAAAGCTGAAATGGCGGTGTTTCAGAGCAATGGCAAGCGCGGGCGTTGTTTAGAACAAGTGTATCAGTATCTGATGATTGTGCCACCTACTTCAGTGGAGGCAGAGCGTGCTTTCTCAGCAGCTGGCGTACTTCTGCACGAAGGTGCGCTCTCGCCTGGACGACCACATGCTGGACACATTAATAATAATAATAATAATTCATTACATTTATATAGCACTTTTCTCAGTACTCAAAGCGCTATCCACACACGGAGAAACCGGGAAGCAAACCCACAATCTTCTACAGTCTCCTTACTGCAAAGCAGCAGCACTACCACTGCGTCACCTGTGAGGACATTCTGCTTTCTACGCTCTTATTACCACAACTAAAGATACATGTACTTCTATGACAGCATGAACTGCTTGTAGATAAGGTTAGTCTTTTATTTGTGTCAACATATTGCAGTAGTTTTATTAAAAATAAGTGTCAGTTGTTCTAAAACCGTTCACATGTGAGATGCCCGTGCACTGTGTCATCCCCGGGAGGCCAGGATTCCCGAATTCCCGGGAATAGATTCCGTACTCCGTGGTGACTCTCTCAGGTGGGCGTTAGCATATCATAATCTCTTGGACCAATAATTTCCACATCTGACTTATATGACCGACATTATAAAAAACCAGAAATTATACAGTAAAATCAACTCCTGACTTATAGATAGATAGATAGATAGATATGAAAGGCACTATATAATAGATAGATAGGTAGATAGATATGAAAGGCACTATATAATAGATAGATAGATAGATAGATAGATAGATAGATAGATAGATAGATAGATAGATAGATAGATAGATAGTATTGTATATAATTTTGTGTATCTATCTAAGTATTTGTGGAACAGCACACGCAAGATCTGTGTTTGCAGTATTATATATTTATTATGAAATTAACTCCTTTCTGTTTGTTAAACAGAACCTGCCCAATTCACCTCTCACCTCCCTCTACGCTGGAAAAAGTATTGCTCAGTTTCAAGGACTCAGACAGCATCTCCGGAATATATAAAACCATTTTACAGTCCTTCCCTTTCAAAGATCCAAGAGGACAATGGGAAAAGGATCTCTCACTCAATATCTCAGGAAAGGAGTGGAAGGTAGCAAGCAATGCACAGAATTCACTCGAGCTCCATATGTGCAAAGCATACAATTATTCAACTCAAAATTATATATTGAACACATCTGTCTCGTTTAAAATTGTCCAAAATGTTTTCAAGGCAAGATCCAAACTGTGAACGCTGCAATCAAGTTCCAACTTCACTAGGCCACATGTTTTGGGCCTGCACCAAATTACCCTAAGTTCTTGTCTATAAGCCGCGGCTTATCTAAGGAAAAAAGTTGTGAAAATGAAAAAATAGAATATCGGCTTATACATAAGTCCGGCTTATACATCCATCGCGGGGGTTGCGTTCCAGAACCACCCGCGAAATAAGAAAATCCGCGAAGTAGAAACCATATGTTTATATGGTTATTTTTATATTGTCATGCTTGGGTCACAGATTTGCGCAGAAACACAGGAGGTTGTAGAGAGACAGGAACGTTATTCAAACACTGCAAACAAACATTTGTCTCTTTTTCAAAAGTTTAAACTGTGCTCCATGACAAGACAGAGATGACAGTTCCGTCTCACAATTAAAAGAATGCAAACATAACTTCCTCTTCAAAGGAGTGAAGCAAACAAATCAATATGTCTGTTTGGCTTTTAAGTATGCGAAGCACCGCGGCACAAAGCTGTTGAAGGCGGCAGCTCACACCCCCTCCGTCAGGAGCAGGAAGAGAGACAGACAGAGACAGAGTTTGTTTTTCAGTCAAAAATCAATACGTGCCCTTCGAGCTTTTAAGTATGCGAAGCACTGTGCAGCATGTCTTTTCAGGAATCAGCTTTACAAAAGATAGCAACGTGAAGATAATCTTTCAGCATTTTTAGACGAGCCTCCGTATCGTCTAGGTGTGCAAACAGCCCCCCTGCTCAATCCCCATACGTCAGGATCACAGATAGTCAGCGCAAGAGAGACAGAGAAAAGTAAGTTGGGTAGCTTCTCAGCCATCTGCCAATAGCGTCCCTTGTATGAAATCAACTGGGCAAACCAACTGAGGAAGCATGTACCAGAAATTAAAAGACCCATTGTCCGCAGAAATCCGCGAACCAGCAAAAAATCCGCGATATATATTTAAATATGCTTACATATAAAATCACAATTTAAATGACCGCTACGCGCGCGTGTTGACTCGGCGACGCCCAGAGCAGAAAGAACGCGCTCCGGCCGCTCCAACCGCGCCATGCGGGGAGTGAGAGAGACGCCAATATCTCACACTCTCTCCCCCCTTAAAGAAATTAAATGGGTGCGAGTGAGACCACTGACCTCCCTCCCTTCTATTAGTTATAGGTTATAGTACGTTCGGCTTATCCATGAGTCCGGCTTATCTATGATACGATTTTATTTTAAAAATTCGTATGATTTTTGGTCTCCGGCTTATACACGAGTCCGGCTTATAGACAAGAACCTAGGGTAACATCATTCTGGACCAAAACCTTTAAATGCCTTTCAGACAGCCTTGGTGTCACAATCCCTCCTAATCAACTAACCATGTTTGGTGTTCTTCCAGATGGGCTTAAAGTGGAGAAGGACAAACAAATTGTGATTGCCTTTGCTACACTATTGGCACACAGACTCATCTTACTCAACTGGAAGAATCCTAACTCTCCTCTATTAAGTTAGTAGGTAACTGATGTTTTATATTATTTGAAATTGGAAAAAACTAATTCTCACTTAGAGGATCTGTGCCAACCTTTTTCAAAACATGGCAGGATCTGATCAACAACATTTTAGATTAAGCTCTTAAAGCATTGAGGAAGCAGATTCTCCCCCCATTTATCTTTATTCACTTATTAATTCATTTATTTACTTATGTTTACTAGCTTTGAGTTTTACTCTGTTGGCCATGCTCTCTTTCTCAGGGGTGGGGGGTTTATTTGTTTTCAATCCTATTTTTGTAAAAATTGATCTATTTGTATAGCATGTTGTGTGATTTCAATAAAATTAATTTAAAAAAATAAAATGAAATGAACTCCTACTGCATTTACTATGACTGGCTGTTTAATAATTTTACCACTTGTAGGTAGAAGCTGTCTCTGATTCTACTGGTGCAAGTGGGCAATGGAGAAGAGTGAGTACAAGGATGTGTAAAGGGTGTAGGATGGCCTGGTAATCCTGTTTGCTTTTTAAAAGCAGGGACTGTTGTGTACACCCTGAGCAGAAGGCAACAGGGTGCTGGTCACATTTTGTGCTGCCTTCACCACCCAGTGCTGAGGGCCAAGCAAGTACCACACCAGGATGTGATGGTAAGAATGGACTCCACTGTACTCCTGAAGATGTCTGTGACAACAGATGGACAAATGCAAGCTGCCCTCGGACATCTGAGGAAGCAGAGGCACTGGTGAGCTTTCTTGATAAGAGACAAGATGTGTTGTACCGATTCCAGTTCATTAGTGATGGTCACTCCATGAAATTGAAAGCTGTACACACCCTCCACAGCAACCCCAACTCCCAAGTACAGATGCCATTGCAGTCTGTCTATTGTTTCCTGACGTCACTGACCAGTTTACTGAGTGTACTCACATTTTCAGGGTTAGATTTTTGTCCTGGTACCACTGACTCAGGAAGCCATACTTGTCTGAAAGCTGTCTTGTCATTATTGGCCCTTGATGGTGGTGTCACCGGCCAGTTTAATGATGAACCTCTAAGCAGCAGACCCCTCTATGGGCCCTGTGATATCATTGCGGGGTGCCTGAGGCTGGTGGTGTGAACTGTGGTAGTGCTGCTGCTTTGCAGTAAGGAGACTGTGAAAGATTGTGGGTTCGCTTCCCGGTTCCTCCCTGTGTGGATAGCGCTTAGAGTACTGAGAAAATTGCTATATAAATGTAATGAATTATATTATTATTATTAACTGGACAGTCTTGAAAGTGTGCTGTTCAGAGGGTCCCCAGTAGGGTTGGTCGATGTGTAAAACTGCATGATGAACTGTCCCCTCAGATACTGAGTTTATGTTGTTACTGTTGGGGCATCACCACTGTATGAATATCGAGTGTTGTATTGAAAAGGAATGAATTATTTGATTTTGTTTTAATTAAGACACACAAATATTTACCAAAATGAATATATTTTACATGTTGGATTATGCCTCTCACAATCATGAAAGCTTAGTCGATGATTAATTGTCATGAAAATATTTATGATTAATTTAATGAATTGTTTGATTTATTTCTCCCAACCTTAACTTAACTACTATCAGGTCATAGATTCATTTGTTTAAAAATTTTAAATTGTCTTTATTTGTTACTTGTCAAATTGTTTGTTTTATTTAATTGTTTGTTATTAACATTATTAAAAAATAAAGTTCAATTCTCTTTATTTCTTAAACCGCCCAGATTAGGCAGTATGTAATAAAAATCACAACAACCGTTAAGCAAATGATCTGAAAATAAGTATGAATTAACGACAAAATAAATGAAATTTCATCCATCTTAGAAACTCACTTATCCTGGGCTAGGTGGCAGAGAGGCCGGAGCCCACCATAGCAATAAATCGGGCAACAAGCCAGGAACAACCCCTGGATGGGGCGCCAGACCATAGCTGGGTAATTCACACACACTGGCCATTTTATCACTGCCAATCTACCTAACCAGCATGTCTAAATGGAAACACTAAACCATAAATGAAATGGTCATGTGATTAAACCAGTGCCATTTTCCAGGGTGCACCCTCCCCACTGCTATATCAGGATTCTGTGGGTATTAATGTTCTGACTAATCAGAATTCTTACAATTAAATTATAAGTCTGGTACTCGAGGACTCCTAGTGAGGACTGAACTAGATGTTTTCAGGTAGCACTTCCTCACAGAAGGCGTCATTAGGACCTGCGACAAATTACTGAGTCATGTGTTTTAAGTGGTGGTCCTGACAATGTTTAAAAAGTGTTTGGAGGAGACCTCGGGACAGCCACAGTCTAGCCATTAACTAACCAAATGCACGACAAAACAGACTGAATGCCCCCCCACCCCCAATCTGTCAAATGTCTGATGTTCTAATTTTGCCTTTTCCTGTGGTTCATGGGAGCCCAGACTTGGCCACTTCTGGGGCCGTTTCCACCGCATTGTCATTGCAGGATGTTCAGATATTGCACAGCTTTAGGAAATGGCCTTTGAGTGAAAAAGGAAGAAACGAGATCAGCAGCTGGCAAAGCTATCAGAGGAATCCCATACAGGAGAGGCTTACCAGTGCAGCTCCTTTATCTACCCAAGGATGCCTACCGAGAGGAAGTAGAAAAAACTCAAGACGACAGACTTACCTGTCCGCATCCGGGTGCACTGCAGACAAAAGGCCTGTCGTCCCCCATGATTCCAAGCTTGACTGCAAATAGAAAAGAGAGAGAAGCTTTAAGGAGACAAGTCCACAAAGCCACAAGCTCAGGTCTTAGCATCGGGGCAAATTACCAGTCATGGCATCGCATGTTTCACTCGGCAGACATTTTCATGTAAAGCACCATACAAAAGAAGTTGTGGAGCCATCAGGACTGTTTTGAGACAAGTGATATGGAAGAAGGTCACAAAATTGATTGAGCTTTAACAACACAAGACTGCCTACTCTTATCTTAGCTAACAAGAGCCTACTGTCAACATCATTAGATCAGTGGTCTCCAACTCCAGTCCTGGAGGGCCGCAGTGGCTGCAGGTTTTCATTCTAACCCTTTTCTTAATAAGTGACCCGTTTGTGCTGCTAATTAACTCCTTTTCCTTTTCTTTTTAATTGACTTGTTTTTAAGATTGGTTCCTCGATCGTTACTCTGAATTGCTTAATTTCTTTCCTTAAATGGCACCCAAACAAAAATAAAACGTGAAATGAGTGAGCCGACAGAAGAGTAACTAAGTCAGGGCCTCAAATTCCAACTAATTTCACTCCAACCAGTTGCTTAATTAGGCACCGAGTCTTGCTGTTAATTAAACTTGTTCTTTAATTCCATGGCTTGTTGCTGCTCTCATTGTGCAATAGCAGACATTTCTGAAATTGTGGATTTTCTCTTTTCTAAGACCACCGCTTGGGGATCTGAGCAGATCAGCATTCCTGAGACCTTTCTTTATTTTCAGATACTTTATGATGAACACCAGTTGTTTTGGCTCATTTTGTATCTCATCTTGTTTGGCTGCTAATTAAGGAAAAAGAAACAATTAAAGGATCTTCAACAACAGGTCAATTAAAATGAATTCAAAAGAAGTTTATTAGCAGCAAAAACAGGTCACTCATTAAGAAAAGGGTTAGAATGAAAAGCTACAGCCACCGTGGCACTCCAGGACTGGAAGTTGAGACCACTGCATTAGATAGTCACAGAACAAGCTTCACCCTGATGGTCACACTCTGGGCAGCTTTGGCACTTGTGACCAG
The DNA here is from genome assembly GCF_900747795.2 of Erpetoichthys calabaricus. Taxonomy (NCBI): domain Eukaryota; kingdom Metazoa; phylum Chordata; class Cladistia; order Polypteriformes; family Polypteridae; genus Erpetoichthys; species Erpetoichthys calabaricus. The sequence goes on along the minus strand of NC_041396.2, from coordinate 297,456,588 downwards.
AAGGGGTCCTCTTAAGCAGACCCCAATTTAGAACAACCAAGGAGATTCTCTTGAAATAAAGATGGCACCTCTACTTGGGAGGTTCACATCTGTAGTGGTGGTTCTATTTTTCTTGAGCTTCTGTAAAGTCTTAATTTCTCCTGTGCACGGGATCTATCAGCAGGGTCTATAAAAAGTACTCACCCCTTCTGGCAAAAAGAATGGCCAGTTTAACAAAGACAAAGAGTTTAACAAACATCAACACTCAGATTGGTCCACCACGGACTTAAGTGTCAATCTGCTAGCTTGCTAACCAAAATTCTGTGTTAAGTTACCAATGATTTAATCACCTTTAACGTGAGATTTGGCTGCAATTTTTTGTCTGTGTTATTTTAATTATATACAGTGCATCTGGAAAGTATTCACAGCGCATCACTTTCTCCACATTTTGTTATGTTACAGCCTTATTCCAAAATGGATTAAATTAATTTTTTTCCCTCAGAATTCTACACACAACACCCCATAATGACAACGTGAAAAAAGTTTCCTTGAGGTTTTTGCAAATTTATTAAAAATACAAAAATTGAGAAAGCACATGTACATAAGTATTCACAGCCTTTGCCATGAAGATTAAAATTGAGCTCAGGTGCATCCTGTTTCCCCTGATCATCCTTGAGATGTTTCTGCAGCTTCATTGGAGTCCACCTGTGGTAAATTCAGTTGACTGGACATGATTTGGAAAGGCACACACCTGTCTATATAAGGTCCCACAGTTGACAGTTCATGTCAGAGCACAAACCAAGCATGAAGTCAAAGGAATTGTATTGTAGACCTCCGAGACAGGATTGTCTCGAGGCACAAATCTGGGGAAGGTTACAGAAAAATTTCTGCTGCTTTGAAGGTCCCAAAGAGCACAGTGGCCTCCATCATCCATAAGTTGAAGAAGTTTTAAACCACCAGGACTCTTCCTAGAGCTGGCCGGCCATCTAAACTGAGCGATCGGGGGAGAAGAGCCTTAGTCAGGGAGGTGACCAAGGACCCGATGGTCACTCTGTCAGAGGTCCAGAGGTCCTCTGTGGAGAGAGGAGAACCTTCCAGAAGGACAAGCATCTCTGCAGCAATCCACCAATCAGGCCTGTATGGTAGAGTGGCCAGACGGAAGCCACTCCTTAGTAAAAGGCACATGGCAGCCCGCCTGGAGTTTGCCAAAAGGCACCTGAAGGACTCTCACACAATGAGAAAGAAAATTCTCTGGTCTGATGAGACAAAGATTGAACTCTTTGGTGTGAATGCCAGGCGTCACATTTGCAGAAAACCTGGCACCATCCCTACAGTGAAGCATGGTGGTGGCAGCATCATGCTGTGGGACTGGGAGACTAGTCAGGATAAAGGGAAAGATGACTGCAGCAATGTACAATACAGAGACATCCTGGATGAAAACCTGCTCCAGAGCGCTCCTGACCTCAGATTGGGGCGACGGTTCATCTTTCAGCAGGACAACGACCCTAAGCACACAGCTAAGATATCAAAGGAGTGGCTTCAGGACAACTCTGTGAATGGGCTTGAGTGGCCCAGCCAGAGCCCAGACTTGAATCCGATTGAACATCTCTGGAGAGATCTTAAAATGGCTGTGCACCGACGCTTCCCATCCAACCTGATGGAGCTTGAGAGGTGCTGCAAAGAGGAATGGGCGAAACTGGCCAAGGATAGGTGTGCCAAGCTTGTGACATCATATTCAAAAAGACTTGAGGCTGGAATTGCTGCCAAAGGTGCATCAACAAAGTATTGAGCAAAGGCTGTGAACACTTATGGATATGGGATTTCTCAGTTTTTTTATTTTTAATAAATTTGCAAAAACCTCAAGTAAACGTTTTTCACATTGTCATTATGGGGTGTTGTGTGTAGAATTCTGAGGAAAAAAATGAATTTAATCCATTTTGGAATAAGGCTGTAACATAACAAAATGTGGAAAAAGTGATGCGCTGTGAATACTTTCCGGATGCCCTGTACACTTATGTTAATTGTATGGAGCCCCGGAGGTGTCAAGCAAAAAAAAAAAATCTGTTTGAATGAATTACAAAACTCATTAGAATGGATTATTTTTATCCCCCGCCCTCCCAACTCTTTTTTCAGTAGTGCAGAGGTCCATTCTGTACTAATTTGTTTGACCAGATTATTATTATTTTCCCACCTAGCAAGTCTAGTTCTTATTACGGAGCCCCGTACGGTCAGTGAACTGTAAGGTGTGCGTTAACATCAGTGAACCGGAAGAGGAACTAGTTGGAAGACCACCATGACTGAAATGGGTTCTTTTGAGGAGTCCTGAAATGAGTCTCAAATGCAGGAGAAGTTACAAGAATGGATTTATGGAATTTTCCTCGAGAAGGTGATATTCTGGAGTCAGTGGTGGAAACATTAATAGATGAGAATGTCAGTTTAAAATCTAGTCAATAATGGCACTGAACAGCGTAGAATGGACTGAAACTATTGGCTGGCTATACTCCTCCAGTTGCAGTTCACTAAACTGCATACACCAGGAACAATAAATAGCTACTGAAATTAGAAAAAAATACAAAATAACCCGTTCAAACAGTTAGTCAGTCATTTTCCAACCCACTATATCCTAACTACAGGGTCACGAGGGTCTGCTGGAGCTAATCCCAGCCAACACAGGGCGCAAGGCAGGAACAAATCCCGGGCAGGGCACCTGCCCACCGCAGACCCGTTCAAACAAGTTACGTAATTTGTTCAAATGAGTTACTAATTAATTTGAATGGACTACGAATGATTTTTTTTTTTACCCAACACCTATGGGGTTCCATATAATACTGACATGTGCAGATGCCTACAAAAGTTTTCACATCTTACTGTCAACATTGAATCTCAGTGGATTTCATTTGACTTTTTTGAATCTGAACAGCAGAAAATGATTCTTTATGGTCAAAGTGAAAATGAATCTGTGCCAAGTGGTCTAAATTAATAACAAAAAATAAATAAATAAGTAATCGCCAAAGTATTCAACACCAATATCTGAAAAATATACTTCATGTTCTCAAAACCGGTAACACATTTCTCAGAACTGGACTGCATGATGCAAAAGTCTATATTCGTTTTGATTCCTTTCACGCGAAAAGCAGATGTGAAAAGTATTTTGTCAAAACTATAAAGGCACAGCTGTACATTCAAACATAAAACTCAGCCATTTGAGACTCAGTAAACAAAACACAAGCAATGATTTCACAACAGAAAGAGATCATCCTCCTATGTGCAAATGATTCTGGTTAATGTACTCGTCAACCAATCAGCCCTACATCACATACAGGATGGTCACCAGTTACTCAGTGTCGGTGAACGTGGAGCGAGAAAGGGTGAGAGTTAGGCAAGCAAGAGGAAGAGGTGTCGGAATGCGTGGCAGAAGAAGTGGAAGACCTAGGCATGCACTTATTTCGATTGAGATCTGGCGACATTGGTGGACCTATGCAAAAGTTCGCTGACAACACTGCTATCGTGGGCTGCATCAGGAGTGGGTAGGAGGAGGAGTATAGGGACCTAATCAAGGACTTTGTTAAATGGTGCGACTCAAACCACCTACACCTGAACACCAGCAAAACCAAGGAGCTGGTGGTGGATTTTAGGAGGTCCAGACCCCTCATGGACCCCGTGATCATCAGAGGTGACTGTGTGCAGAGGGTAGTGACTGTGTGCAGAGGGTGCAGACCTATAAATACCTGGGAGTGCAGCTGGATTATAAACTGGACTGGACTGCCAATACTGATGCTCTGTGTAAGAAAGGACAGAGCCAACTATACTTCCTTAGAAGGCTGGCGTCTTTCACCATCTGCAATAAGATGCTGCAGATGTTCTACCAGACGGTTGTGGCGAGCGCCCTCTTCTACGTGGTGGTGTGCTGGGGATACAGCATAAAGAAGGACGCCTCACGTCTGGACAAACTGGTGAGGAAGGCAGGCTCTATTGTAGGCACAGAGCTGGACGGTTTGACATCCGTGGCAGAGCGACGGGCGCTGAGCAGACTCCTGGCAATCATGGAGAATCCACTGCATCCACTGAACAGGATCATCTCCAGACAGAGGAGCAGCTTCAGCGACAGACTGCTGTCACCGTCCTGCTCCACTGACAGACTGAGGAGATCGTTCCTGCCCCACACTATGCAACTCTTCAATTCCACCCGGGAGTGGTAAACGTTAACATTATACAAAGATATTGTCTGTCTGTATACCTGCATTGCTATCACTCTTTAATATTTTCTTTATCTGTATGCTGCTGTTGGAGTATGGGAATTTCCCCTTGGGATTAATAAAGTATCTATCTATCTATATGATTTGATTAGATAAACTTTATTACTCCCATGAGGAAATTCAGATAAGCCATGGCCTTACAATGAGAGAGGCTGGTCAGAGGGTACAACCCTACTTCAGTAGATTCCCCTGTTGTGTCAGTCATAAGGCCTTACAGCTCTGAGTACCAGTAAGCTATGAATCACTGTCAGCGTGGCACTGCCAGATCTAAACACTAGTGTGGCGAACTGCTCATGTACTGAAGTGATTTTAGCTGCAGGCGGAAGTCCCATTTTACTTATGGTGCCAAGCAGAGTTGTGTTGCAGTGCAGCAGACTATTAGCCAGTGAAAGTGTTGTGAAGAAGCTGTCTGTTGTTATGGTTCTGACTTTGTCCAGTCATGGGACATCTTATCTTTGATTGCCGGTACAACAAATAGTTCTGCGCTGGAGTCAACCACAGCACCAACTGTGGTCATCGCTGTTCTTGTGAAAAGAATGGAGATAAACGGCATCAACTCAGAGAGGGAGAGACAAGTTTGTTGTACCACGTGAATGTCACTGAGAGAATAAAACTGAATAATAAAAAAAAAAAAAATAAGCACTAACTTTTACAAGTAGCCAAAATTTACACCGGGTGTTACAGACTCCAATCAAATGTAAGTTTTTATTATATTATAGTAATAATAGCAGCTCACTACTCAAAACGTGGAGCGCCCGGACTCAGCAGTTCTTACCTCTGCACTACCCAAGACGACATATCAACTTTCTGTCAATTGACACTTGAGCTTGGGTTTTTAACTCACTGTAATCACTCATGTAAATTGAATGAGTTTTTGTTTCTTCTTTTGTTTTCTCTCTCTCTATACTGTATATATATATATATATATATATATATATATATATATATATATATATATATATACCACTGACTCACTCATCACGAAATCTCCCAAACCATGAGGATTTGGGTTCCTGAAATTTGGAATGGAGGTTACCCTTGGCCCATAGGTGCTCGCTAAGAAACGGTTTTAAAAATTTCGTGGTCCAAGCGCATTCTGTCTGTATGTCTGTCTGCTTTTTCATGAGAGAATTACTTAACAGATTTAGATCTGGTTGTTTTCTATAATTTGCTTGAACTTTCCAGTTGATTTTGCGACTTCTCTCATCACGCTAAGTACCATAGTTCACTTGCGGTACCGATGTATTTATGCAAATCTAATAAAGTAGCTGTGTGCGGTGAGCGGGGGGGGGGGGGGGGGGGGGGGGGCCTTCCTCATTTACTTACCAGCCTCTGTTTGAGTCACTCTACCTGTCACCACGTGTTGGAGCGCACCCTGCCTAGCCGCTTAGCTACCGATACCTGTTTGTTCGGCAGACATTACCATCTACAGATTGTTAAGGAGTAACGTTTGACGTTTTTGAGACTGAGATCACAGCCCTGTGTGTTTTAGAGGGTAGCTGCTGATTGCCAGAGATTTCACAGCCATGTGCTTTTCTCCCCACGCAGGGAACGCTCTCCCGTCAGAGCTGAACACGATCAGATATAGTGCCGACATCATCTATTGATTTTTAAAGTTTGCCCTGTTTCATTACTATGTGGGCACAGCCCCCGTGGCGGGGTACAGCTAGTTCTTGAATAAAAGCACTCGTGTTTATTTGATATTTGGACTAAAGTCTTCACACATTATACACTTCACGTCATCATTAGTAAACATGGAAAAAGTTTCTGCTTTAGGTAAGTGTTCAGCATTTCTTGCCTCGCATTTCCTGTCATCCTACACTTACGCAGATTGGTGTAGATATGGAACACACATGAAATGTATGTGTTCCAAATAACAATATATTATTTACTGTATACAATTCCAGGCACCTCACACCATGATCTGGGAAAACTTTGCGACTGACTTCAGCCCCATCGGGGGGCCAAGGGGTTATGGGATAGCAGGCTACTTGCTACTTGGGCTGATCGAGACATTTGCAAAATAAAAGACGCTCACGAGGAGAGGTGCAAAGGAATTTAAGTTGGCCCGGGATTACAAGTTTTTTTGTAGGCTTCAGGGATTCTAGTGTTAACAATCATTGTTTTGTCCATCATGAAAGCAATTGCTGTGTAGCACAAATGTTGCCTATGTATTCACTGATAGAGAGCAGTGAAGACCTCCAAAGGATGGCAGAGGAAAACTCTTCGCAGAAAAACAGGAAAAACGACTATTGGTGAATTGGTGATTGCAAACAATGCTATACAGTGGATATGAAACGTCTACACACCCCTGGCCAAAGTTACAGATTTTGTGTAAAAAAAAAAAAAAAATGAAACCAAGATAAATCCTGTCGGAACTTATTCAACTTTTACTGAAAATTTACAATCTACACAAAGATGGTGAAAACAAATCAGAAACTGTTTAGTGAAAAAAGGGAAAAAATTGAATCCTACGGTTGCATTAGTGTACACATCCCATAAAACTAGTACTTAGTTGAAGCCCCTTTTCATTTTATTACAGGACTCAGTTAAAGGAGACGCCAAGTCAAGCCAAGGATAGGACTTACTTTTTCCACAGACGCAAATGGCAAGTTCAAGTTTAAAGCTTAAATATAGAAGTAAAACACGCAACGCATTAAAAATAGCCTGCTTAATGCTAAAAGTATCAAAAATAAAACAAGCAAGTTTTATGTAGCGGAGCACAATTATGACATTATAGCAATAACAGCTAAATAACAAAGATGAGGATGAGTAGAACATAGAGGGATACACATTTTTTAAGAAGGACAGAGAGAGAACAGAAAAGGAGGGGGGGTTACTGTTCAGGTCCTTTTCAATTGCATGATGAGTCCCATCTTAGTGAGGACGTCTGGATCTGGGTGGAAAGCATTAGGGGGAAAAGGTCTGATTTTAGGAGTGTGTTATTGACTGCCCAATGCAGACAGTAATTTCAAAGCACATCTTTTTTAGTAATGTTAAAAAGTCAAATTTACAGGGGGATATTACAGTCATGGAGGGCTTTAACTAACCGAATATTAACTGGGATAACTCTGCAAATAGTGGAGCACAAGAGTTTTTACCACTCTGTCTGATCACATCGGATGAAAGCTGACCTGCATTAAATAGTATCTGAAATACATTTAAGCCGCTTCTCCGCAATAAACAAATGCCACAGTACCAGGAATGGTCCATGACTCGCCATAACATGTAAAATCCAACTTATTTAAAAGCGATTGAACATTCCACATTCATGAAGACAGGAGTTTTTAGAAGTAATCAGTAGCTGTTTTTTAACACCAACGTGGGGTGAAGCCTGTCTGGATTTAGGATTGTGTAAATGGTGTGGTGGTCAGTGAACTGCTAGGGTCAACTGAGCAGAATATAATACAACTAGTCATTTAGCCCGTTACAATAACGGGCGCTAGAACAGTAGTGCATAAACATTAGTAGGAACAGTCTATATTAAATGGCAAGGGACTTCGACCTCATTCTTTTTGTTGGTCGTATTTTTCTTTCTTTCAGCCTTTCTTTTGTTGATGTTTACTTGCTGAGCTGACCGTTCTTCGTGGGCTGCCGCCATGTATTGTGTGTCTTTAATTTTCTGTGACAGTAATACTGTTTTGTACGGCTCTATTCAATAAGGGTGCACACAAAAAGGAGGGCTTCAAAAGGGTGACCTCAATTGAGCGCGGCGAATAAAGGCGTTTGTAGATAATTTAGTTCAAATGGCTCTGGAATATGTGAAGAGCAACAAAGGTGCAGATCTTTATTTACGCGTGCCTTTATTCGCCACGCCCAATTGAAGTCGTCCTTTTGAGGCTCGCCTTTTTGTGCGCGCCCTTATTAAAGGATACCGTCTTGTACGTCCGCTGGCTTGTACGTCCGTAATATACCTTTAATTTTCTCTGGCAGTAATACAGGCGTGCGCGTCGGTAATATGCCTTTAATCTCCTCTGACAGTAATACTGCCTTGTATGTGGCTGTAATATGCGTCACTGTATTGTGTACCTTTAATTTCCTCTCACAGTAATACTGGTTTGTATTTCCATAAAACGCCTCTAAACTTTCTCTGACAGTAATATCGGTCATCGCACCGTGCCCTACACCAGAAGACACCCACACACGGACACCTGGACGCACACAGGGATTTTATATATATAGATTCTGAGTATTTTGGAAGAGTGTGGATGCTAAGATGCTAAAACTGTTAAATTTAACTTTGGTAGAGCAAACTTTGAGGAAATGTGTCAAAGTCTAAGTGGGATCGACTGGGATAAGCTTTCAAGTGTGAAGACAGTGGAGCAGGTTTAAAAGCATTTTACATATAATGCAGGACAGATACATACCTGCATTTAAAATTAGTAGTAAGTTTAAAAAAATTCTGCAGTGGGTTAAGTATGTCTGTACTACTAGGGTGCTGAACCGTGTTAGCCATTATGAATGTAGTGAGAAGTCAAGCAGAATAACACCTTTTATTGGCTAACCAAAAAGATTACAATATGCAATCTTTTTAGTTAGCCAATTAAAGGTGTCATTTTGACTTCTCACTGCAGTGGGTTAATAAAGAGTGGAAAAAGAAACTGAAAAAGAAAAACAGACAAATAAGGGGTATAAGACTAATAACTCCAATGTGAATCGCAGGGTGCATGAGAACATGAGGGCAACCATAAAGAAGGATACCAGGGAGGCTAAAAGGCAGTTAAAGGAAAACAGCAGATAAGGTGAAAGACGACCCTAGGAGATTCTTCCAGTATTTTAATAGGAAAAGGACAGTCAAGGAGGAGGTGAAGTGCATCAAGAATAGTAAAAGGGAATTTAAAAACACAGACAGTGAAATAGCAGATGCTATAAGCTCACTTTTTTCTGAGGTCTTCACAAGTGAGGAAATGGATAACCATCTATCGGTAAAAAGGACTACTAAGGAGGTACTGAGGGATCTGGAAATTATAGAGAGAGAAGTGCTGCTGAGATTAAACAGGGTGAAATCAAACAAATCACATGGACCCTCAAAGGCTAAGACGGAGGAGTGTAAGTAAGAGGAACTCTCAAACCTTTGAGTCCTCATGTAAAATTAGCGTCTGCACAGCCCTGCCTTGCTCTTTGATTAGTCAGCATGTTTTAATAGGTCAGGAAATGGGCACAAATTACTAAACAGAGCAAAAATATCACCATTCATTCACACAGAGAGTGAAATAAGTGTGTTGAAAGGCCGTCACCACCAAACATAAAGTGCTATTCGATACTGATGATGATGACGAAGACAGTTGCATGGTTAGGCATTAAATAAACAACTGTCTTTTGGGGGGGGGGGGGTTGTTGGGGAGTCTTTCATGGTTTGATTTGAAGATAAGTGAAGCTGAAAGGTTTTGCTTCCATTTAGGCACTCGTTTGCATTTGCAATTTTATAAATACTATACACGAGTGCCATTCAGGGGACACCGTGCAAAGGAGAGAGAAGGGCGATGACTGACAGTGAACTATAAAAAGACACCCCATGCCACAAACCAGTACTTCAGCACAAAATGCACATGAGAGGGGTTGATAGTTCACATCAATTTATTTAGTACAACTCCAGCCACCACAAGTTTCTAATACAGTACTGCACATTACTTATACATTTTACTGACATTACTAACATAAACTGTTACATTCTTCACAACGAGATCTGTAAAGCAAAGGGCACAGAGCCAATGAAACACAACAACTGTGTGGAGAACCTGGCAGCTCAATGACGTGGTGCAGAGCTCTGCAGGTTCCTCTCACTCGGGCACAGTCTGTTCACATGTTTGTTGGCATTTCTACCATCCCCGATCCCAGTACAAAGGTCACATCTGGTAGGAGGACATGGGTGAACTGCAGGCAGGAAACTCTGTGGCAGTGCAAGCAACTGAAGGTGCCACTTTGTCTCATCTTGGATTCCGGTTCCGAGTTTGCACATTCTCCTTGTGTGTGTGTGGCTTTCCCCCGGGTGCTCCATTATCCTCCCACAATCCAAATAAAAGCAGTTTAGGTGGATTGGTGACACTAAATTGGCCCATGTGTCTGTGTGTGTTCACCCTGCAATGGACTAGCGCCCCATCCAGGGTTAGTTCCTGCCCTGCGCCCTATGCTAGCTGGGATAGGCTCCAGCAGACCACTGCAACCTAATTCTGAGACTTAGTGGGTTGGAAAATGACTCTCTCTCATTCTATACAGGAACTCCTGAAGAGTAGCAGATATAAGAAATTAATACCTATAATTCATTGTGTTTTAACTGGAAAATATTGACTCTCATTGAGAAACATGCAGAAAAGGATCTCTCACTCAACTTCTCAGAAAAGGAGTGGAAGGAGGCAATGCACAGAATTCACTCGACCTCCATATGCACAAAGCATACAACTATTCAACTCAAAATTATATATCAAGCGTATCTGTCTCGTTTAAAATTGTCCAAAATGTTTCCAGGGCAAGAGCCAACCTGCAAACATTGCAATCAAGCTCCAGCCTCACTGGGCCACATGTTTTGGGCCTGCACCAAATTCACATCATTCTGGACCAAAATCTTTAAATGCCTTTCAGACAGCCTTGGTGTCACAATCCCTCCTAATCCACTAACAGAGGTGTTTGGTGGGCTCACGGAGGGGCTTAAAGTGGAGAAGGACAAACAAACTGTGATTGCCTGTACTTCACTATTGACATGTAGACTTATTTTGCTCAACTGGAAGAATCCTAACTCACCTCTTTTAAGTCAGTGGGTAACTGATGTTATATATTATCTGAAAAAGGAAAAAAATCAGATTCTCACCTAGAGGATCTGTGCAGAATTGATTTCAAAACAAATCACTAACACTTTAGAATAAGCATCTATATATATAATTCACTAAGCCAGAAGACAAGTAGCCAACCATGGAAAGCACGCCGGAAGGGGCGTGGATTCACTAAGCTGCCGACAAGTAAGACACCCATGGCGCACGCAGGAAGGAGCCACGCCCACCAACTCTAAGACCATTGGATGCGACGACAACTCACAGAGCCACGCCCACCAACTCGGACGCGACGCCTCGGAAAACATGCCGTCATTTCTGTTTGTCTGTGCCACAGTCCACATGCAGCTCTGAGCCACGTTAACTTTTCATTAGTCAACCTCAGTGGAACCTTGGTTCACACAGAGGCAGCGCCAGAGAGAGACAGAGGCACACACAGGCAGCGCGAGAGAGAGAGCCACGCACACACAGGCAGCACGACAGAGAGACAGAGGCACACACAGGCAGCGTGACAGAGAGAGCCGCGCAATCCTTTAAAACTGAGGTTAAAACACAATGAAGGAAGCAGTCTTTAAAAACCAATAAGCCCTGTGCCTCTTTTTCATTAGCGTCTCACCTGCTTCACCGCCCTGCAACAGTCGAGACTCTCTCTCTGCAGCTGACCTTCTCTGTGCCTGACTCCACTACTGTCAGTCGCCTGATTAAAAATGGTGAACTCCTGCAATGTTACTATCTTGGTTGGCTTTTAAATAAAGTTCGGATTTGTTCAAATGTTCCTTTTTTTCCCCTGTGCTTAAAACTCATTTTAAAAAAAGTGTTTATACAACTGCGGCAATGTTACAGTGAGAGAGAGGGCTCTTCTGAGAGACAGAGGGGGAGGGGGCTCGCATGCTGCTGAGAGAGAGAGAGAGAGGGGGGGGGGGGGGGCTGGGGAGGCTCATGCGCTGCTGAGAGGGGGGGGGGGGGGGGCTGGAGAGGCTCGTGCTGCTGAGAGAGAGAGAGAGAGAGAGAGCATGCAGCTGAGCAGGGAGCCTGGGAGTTTGTGTCAGTGTTATTCAATGTTTTTACTATTACACTGTGCATTCTATGGTGTAATGATTAACTATATTTGTGCTTAAAAATCTTTAAAAAAATATATTTACATTCAGTTCGTATGGTCTGGAATGGATTAATTGTATTTACATACAATCCTATGGGGGAAATTGCTTCGGTTCACAACCAAATCGGTTTACGACCAGAGGTTTGGAACGAATTATGGTCGTGAACCGAGGTTCCACTGTATATTGACTCTGGAAAACATGATCAGCAAGTCTTTGATAGGCTGCAACAAAATGATGAAAGAACGGGCACATTTTTTTCTCACAAGCTGGGTGGGTGTTAGTTAGTTAATTAGTTACTCGAAAGATTTCAAGATTTAATATGCACAAGCGGTAACCCTGCAAAAGCAGCCCAAACCAGAAAAGACGACTGGCAAAAAGTGGCTGACAAATTAAACGCGTGTGCATTGTACTTACTGAAAGCGGCGTTACGGATTTTGCAAATGTTCATTTTTTCCCTCTGCTTAAAAAACATGATTATGCGGCGTATACTACGCCGCGGGTTGGTATGCAGTGTGTAAAACAGTTTGTTTGTCGCGGATAATTTGCCTTTTACTTTAACACGAAGACAATTTCCTGTTAGATTTGCCTTTGCAACGACAATTGATAAGGCACAGGGCCAAACTTTCAAAAAGATGTGCATGTATCTGCCAAAACCAGTTTTCAGTCACGGACAGTTGTATGTTGCTCTCTCCAGAGTTCCATTTTTTCATTCACTTACTGGTATGCCTGCAGGAACACGTGCAGCGAGCGACACACACACGCATACAGGCGCGTGAGAGAGAGAGCGCTGGACGCATAAGAATAATAATACTTCATTACATTGATATACCGGTGTTTTCAGTATTCAAAGCGCTATCCACACAGGGAGAAACCGGGAAGCGAACCCAAAATCTTCCACAGTCTCCTTACTGCAAAACAGTAGCACTACCACTGCGCTACAAGGCAGTTAAAGAATGCACCGGCCTCGATTTTGTTTTCACTTCTGTTTACAGTGATCGGATCGTAGTGTGCATTGTTGCAATGTTACTTTTCTTGGTGGCTTATTACATTACGGATGTTTCACATGTTCATTTTTTTCCCTGTGCTTAAAAGACATTAAAAAAGTGTTTCTCAACTGTGACTCCGGAACAACTCAGTACGCAAGCTATATTAAGCGTCAACAATGAAGACTCGCTACACCTTAATGAACAAGTGCTGAAACTTATCCCTACCGACGAAGTAACTTTCACCAGCGTGGCCTCCATCGTCACAGACGATCCCGCTTTCAGTCACGGACAATTGTATGTTGCTCTCTCCAGAGGTCCATCTTTTCATTCATTCACAGTGGTATCCACAAACCCACCCCATTTGGACAACTGTGTCGTTCAGCAAGTGTTCACCCATCAATACATAATTATGCGGCGTATGTTACGCCGCGGGTTGGCTAGTTTAAAATAAATCATGATATCTATGCAAAAGAATGAAGGTCCAAGTCATTAGAGTCCTGGTTCTTCCTGTTTGTGAGACATGGACACTATACAGTGACTTGAGATGAAGACTGGATTCCTTTGTTACTGTGTCTCTTCAGAGAATCCTTGGGCACCACTGGTGTGACTTTATGTTGCTCATGTGAGGGACCGTCAGTTACGGCACTACGGCTATGTGGCACGATTATCCAAGGATGGTCCGGCTTGTAGGATCCTCATTGTTGGGAACCTAAGGGGCTGGACCAGGCCAAGGGGACACCCACATAACACCTGGCTGCGGCAGATAGAGGGTCATTTCCGGAGGGTGGGACTGCACCGCATGTCTGCCTGGGGGGTTGCCAACGGGATCCTGAGCTGTTTCATCGTGTGGAGGGTGCGGCAACACGCTGTACCAGTGCAGGCTCCCCAGCTTGACTTGACTTGATTTGATTTAAAGCACTGAGGAAGCGGATTCTCTCCCCTCTTTTTTATTCATTTTATTAATTTATCTAGTTATCTAGCCCTTTACCTAGTTTTGTTAAACTTGACTTGCTTGTATGGAATGTTGTTTGATTTTAATAAAATCAAAATGTTTAAAAAAAAAAAAAAAAAAAGAGAAACACTCTGATGGTGTGTCTTCGTAATTTTATTTTCCCAGAACTGATGGATCTGTCAGCGTTTGGTTATTTTTTGCAATGGAGAACTGAAAATGTGAAACGCGTTTGCCCAAATTTTGGCTATTTAGGACACTTTTTTTTTTTTAGGTAAACTATAATGGAAATGTGGCTCTATTAAGTCATTTTAGAAAAGTACCGTATCGTATATAACAGCAGTTCTCAAATTTTTTCAGAGCAGGGGCTTCTTAATAATAATAATAACTCTTTACATTTATACAGCACTTTTCTCAATACTCAAAAACGCTTTCACCCAGTGAGTGGGGAGCAACTTCAGCCACCACCAATGTGTAACACCGACCTGGATGATGCGATGGCAGCCATTACTGTGCCAGTACACTCACCACACATTAGCTGTTAGGTGGAGAAGGGTGTGGTGGGTGGCCGGCTAAATATTCCGGCCCTCACCCCCAGGCCGCCAGGTGGAGCTCTCCCAACAGCGTGGACGTTCCCCGAATTCCAGCAGGGCCTCATGGACTTTGTAGTTTATATGCACAGCCCTGCTGGATACCATGGGGACCACCAGGAGTCGCTGTGGGGAGGCTGCTGGACTCTTACTTGCCCTAAAACCCGGAGGTGTGTCATGATCACGACAAGAGGAAACGACGTGCTTCCGGGTTGAAGAAAGGAGCTTTTTATCCAACCTGGAAGTGTTCATGATCACGTGGACAGAAGGGAGAAACACTTCCGGGTCATGGACTATATAAAGGACTCTGGGAAACCAATACACTGAGCTGAGCTGGGAGGAAGGGTGGCAAAGTGTCTGGGAGTGTGGAGGATTGATTATTGTATTGTTTATTGATTAGTTTATGAGTATTGTGGAGTGGAGGGTGCTTTGTGTACATAATTGTTCAAATAAAAGTAATATCTGGACTTTTACCTGGTGTTTGGACTATTGTCCGAGGGTTCAAGAGGACGACAGCGACCTCAATCTGTCACAAGGGATAAGAGACAGAGAGTCAAATAGAGACAGGGGATGATTGGGAGGCCAGAATGGACGACGAAAACACATATGCATTGCATTTGTTATTCCAACAGAACAAAGACCTGGCTAAATAACAAAGATGGAGAAGAGTATAACATAGAGGGATACACATTTTAGGTTGGATAGACAGAACAGAAAAGGAGGTTTTGCTGTTTAAATCAAACAGAATTTAAATGCAAGTCCTCTTCAGTTGGATGATGAGCCACAGCTTAGTGAGGACATCTGGCTTCACCAGGTAAGCATTAGGGAATGAGGCCTTATGTTAGAAGTGTGTTATAGAACGCCCCCGACACCTCAAACATCACACAGCTGAAAGACTGGGAAAACCTGTGGACCAGTCAACGTCAGAGAGTGCTGCACACTGTGTGCAGTTTGGGTCTCCAGGCTACAAAAAGGACATAGCAGCGCTAGAAAAGGTCCAGAGAAGAGCGACTAGGCTGATTCCAGGGCTACAGGGGTTGAATTATGAGGAAAGATTAAAAGAGCTGAGCTTTTACAGTTTAAGCAAAAGAAGATTAAGAGGTGACATGATTGAAGTGTTTAAAATTATGCAGGGAATTAGTACAGTGGATCAAGACAGTGACTTTAAAATGAGTTCATCAAGAACACGGGGACACAGTTGGGAACTTGTTAAAGGTAAATTTCGCACAAACATTAGGAAATTTTTCTTTACACAAAGAATGATAGACATTTGGAATACGCGACCAAGTAGTGTGGCAGACAGTAAGACGGGGACTTGATGTTTTTTTGGAAGAAATAAGTGAATAGGACTGGCGAGCTTTGTTGGGCTGAATGGCCTGTTCTCATCTAGAGTGTTCTAATGTTCTAAAGGAGGTGCCAACTCAAACCAAGGATAGGACTTACTATTTCCACAAAGCAATGGCAAGTTTAAGTTTAAAGCATAAATGTAAAACAAGTAACTCATTAAAAATAGCTTGCCTTAATGCTAGAAGTATCAAAAATAGAGCAAATCAGTTGGAGTTATATGTAGAAGAACATAATTATGATATTATAGCAATAACATAAACCTGGCTAAATAACAATGATGGGGATGAGTATAATGCAGAGGGATACACATTTTTCAGGAACGACAGACAGAGCAAATGGAATTTAAACATTTAAAGTTCTCTTCAGTTGGATGATCTTAGTGAGGATGTGTGGCTTCGCCTGGAAAGCATTATGGAAAGAGGCCTTATTGTAGGAGTGTGTTATTGACCCCAACCCCTCGAACATCACACAGCTGAAAGAATTCTGCACGGAGGAGTGGGAAAAACTGTCGACCAGTCAACGTCAGAGAGTGCTGCACAGTTCAAGGAGACGCCAAATCAAACCAAGGATGGGACTTACTTTTTCCACAAAGCAATGGCAAGTTTGAGTTTAAAGCTTAAATGTAATAAAACAAGTAACTCATTAAAAACAGCTTGCCTTAATGCTAGAAGCATCAAAAATAGAACAAGGGAGTTGGAGTTCTATGTAGCGGTGCATAATTATGATATTATAGCAATAACAGAAACCTGGCTAAATAACAAAGATGGGGAGGAGTAGAATATAGAGGGATACACATTTTTAGGAAGGATAGACAGAAGAGAAAAGGAGGGAGGTTACTGTACAGATCCTATTCAATTGGATGATGAGTCCCATCTTAGTTAGGACATCTGGATCTGGCTGGAAAGCATTAGGGGGAAAAGGTCTTATTTTAGGATTGTAATATTGACCGCCTGCGGTGGGCTGGCGCCCTGCCCGGGGTTTGTTTCCTGCCTTGCGCCTTGTGCTGGCTGGGATTGGCTCCAGCAGACCCCCGTGATCCTGTGTTAGGAGATAGCGGGTTGGAAAATGACAGACTGACTGACTGACTTATTAACAACCCAATGCAGACAGTAATTTCAACACACATCTTTTTAGTAGGGCAGCACGGTGGCACAGTGGTAGCGCTGCTGCCTCGCAGTAAGGAGACCCGGGTTCGCTTCCCGGGTCCTCCCTGAGTGGAGTTTGCATGTTCTCCCCGTGTCTGCGTGGATTTCCCTCCGGATGCTCCGGTTTCCTCCCACAGTCCAAAGACATGCAGGTTTGGTTGATTGGCGATTCTAAATTGGCCCTAGTGTGTGCTTGGTGTGTGGGTGTGTGTCCTGCAGTGGGTTGGTACCCTGCCCGGGATTGGTTCCCTGCCTTGCGCCCTGTGTTGGCTGGGATTGGCTCCAGCAGACCCCCATGACCCTGTGTTCAGATTCAGCGGGTTGGAAAATGGATGGGATGGATGGATCTCTTTAGTAAAATTAAAAAGGCAAATTTACAGGAGGATATTATATAGTTAAGTGGAACGTTAACTACTAGAATATTAACTGGGATAACTTTGCAAATAGCGGAGCACAAGAACAGGAGTTTTTAGAAGTAATCAGTGGCTGTTTTTTAACACAGTTTGTTAAAGCACCAATGCGGGGTGAAGCCTGTCTGGATCTAGCATTTTGCAATAATCAGGACAGAACTGAGGGTGTAGAGGTGACTGAACCGCTAGGGTCAAGTGAGAAGAATATAACACAATTCTCAGTGTTTTGGAAGAATGTAGAGGCTAAGACTAAAACTGTTGAATTTAACTTTGGTAGAGCAAATTTTGAACAACTGCGTCCAAGTCTAAGGAGGATCGACTGGCCAGAACATCGGGATACACTCTACTCTTTTTAAAAGATGCCCAGGGACCTTAAATGACCAAAGAGAGTCAAGACCTCAGTTTTACATCTCATCCCAAGGACGGTGTCATATTTACAGCACAGTGTCCCCATCACTGCAACGGGGCATTGAGATTCCTGTACAGACCACAAGGGTGTTCTGGACTCGAATCTGTATGCAATTTTGCAACCATTTTAATAATTTGCAGCCGGGTTTCGAGCATAAGGCTGCCCCCAAACCTTTTTATCTGGCTCTTGTCTATTCATTTGACCCCATTTAAAAGCTGATGTGCAACGCAGAATGACAAAGCTAGTCAGGTTTTGATTGGCGGTCGGAAAACCATGTTTGTGGGATATGTTGACGCCACCGCATGACCAAGCGGCTGTGCTTTTTGGAAAGTTTGTAATTTGCTGAACGCTTCTTTGGTTTCTTTAATAAACAGCAATTGTATTTTAAAATTTAATTGGAAAATATGTGAAACAGAGAATAAAGGAGAATAACCAGACTGTTGGTACACCAAGTATACGTAACTAGCCATGTGCGCCCAACTACGTTGCGCGTGTTAAAGTTGTCTGTGAAGGGCTCCCTGTTTAAACGCGGCTGCCAGTCGTGAACTGGGTCCTTCGTCACACAGCATTATGATTTTTTATAAGGGAAACAAAATTACAAAAGAAAACCCTTGGACATTGATTCGATAGGAACGGCCTACTCGGAATCACTGTCCGAATAGTAATTATATGGTGGTGGAGGAGCATTTCTGCTTCTCTCCGTTCACAGTCCATTTCGTTTTCACGACGCTGTTGTTTCCTCTCATGATCTCTTTTCAACCTTTCTCCAATCTCACAGGTTGCTTTGTGGCAATCCAAAGAGTAAGGCAATATACACGGAGCAATGGTTATAAAAGGGGGACACATAGGTATCCAGGCTCTTTAAAGCATAAATAGGGATCACTTCACTGACATGTGAGCAAGCCACGGTACAACTGTGAGACGTAACAATAATAATTTCTGGAACGTGCTGTTACGTTGTCATTCATTTTACCCACTGTCTTTCTTTCATTCATATGTTACGTAGGCACGTGCCTTTTATCTTCGGCAATCCCATTCACTAACCAGGCCTCAGGAGCTAACCAGCGTAACACTGTCCACCACCCCTTTCGTTATTCCGGCACATTGTTGACATCCGTGAGTAACAACAACGTACTAAACTGGAAGGTGGTCTACGCATGCGTGGAATTCGCAGACAAACAAAGATCAAGATCCAAATGAAGATTATATATAAAGATTAGTTAATTTAATGCACAACAATTTGTTTAGTTTGAATGTCTGTGTTTTGAGGTGTGACTGGAGTACTGCAGTCTTCAGTACTATAAGCCTGGAGGAGATTCTTAACGCAATGCCTATGTTTTAGCTGTCTCTCTACTGCCATCTAGTGCTTCTTCTTCTAATTCATTCGCAGACAAAGATCAAGATCCAAATGAAGATTATATATAGAGATATTTATTAATTATTTACCAAATTTATTATTTTTCTTAATATCCTTATTTAATAAGACCTCTGATATATAGGACTTATGGTAAATATCAAATTTCATGCAATAAACATAGTTCAAATACACTGAAAAACAGTAAAGGAAAATGATTTAACGGGTTTAGAGTGTCACCTTTATCTATGTACCAGTAACGGCAGACTGCACGATAACGTCCAGTGAATACACTTGACTTGAGCATTTCTAGTTTTCCTCCTCTTTCTCTGTACGTTTAGCATTCGTATGCTCAGAGGTTGATGCACTTGCTGCTTCCTGAGCAGCTCTTCTTCTCTCCACCCTAGCCACCCGCTTTTTCTCTTCTTTCGTCGGCATCTTTTCATGTTAAAGCTGATTAAGTCAGTGTTTGCGTTGCAATCACTTACTACATTCTCCTTCATTTTTCACTTAAGCTGGCACTTCAGTCTTCAATCTGCCTCGAGAATGATTTAAGACATGAAGAGGTAGGGGAAGTGACGGTGAAGGTGGTTGGGAATGAGAACGGCGCCCGTACACATGCGCCGCACGGCCAACCTGCTGGCTGCTGTCGAGAGTCGATTCTACAATAAAATGAAAAGTAATAAAAACCATCACCCAGAAAGCAGACAGTAAAGGTTACGTAGTATATGTGTCCCAAATTTCAGGTCAATAACGAACAGCCACGGTAGCGTATTATAAGATATTTTTAAGCTCAGGAAAACTAACCAAAATGAAACATGGGCTTGTTACTTTGTAAGTCCACGTGTTTCTCAAAGTTAACTAAAAGTAACCTCACTGACAAGTAACCAGACCACAGGAATTTATCAGTGGTCCAATTTATTACTTAAAACAGCCATCAAAGGCCCCTTACAAAAAAGCAAAAGGAATTTAAAAGCATCCCAAGTGCCAGAATGTGAAGTCAACTCTGTGAGATTTGCCATCTACTGTCCCCTCCACTCTCCAGTATCACACCCGGGTTAAGAAGGCAAAGTCTGCAAAGATTAAAGCTGTGGCCGCATAATACAAACCCTGACCTGGACCGTCCAGGTTATATGTTTTTCATATCTAACACTGTGGGCCTGGCTGTTCTGCAAATAAACACAAGTAGTTCTTGAAATAATCTTGGGGTATCACCTCTCTGAAGTCATCTCGTTGTTTACCAACAGTTAGCAATGACTGACGAGTTTTAATATAGCGGGCCGTCTTTGTTCAGGGG
Organism: Erpetoichthys calabaricus; assembly: GCF_900747795.2. Taxonomy (NCBI): domain Eukaryota; kingdom Metazoa; phylum Chordata; class Cladistia; order Polypteriformes; family Polypteridae; genus Erpetoichthys; species Erpetoichthys calabaricus. The sequence continues at coordinate 297,436,002 of NC_041396.2, read as the reverse complement.
TAGCCATTGGAGGGCAGACTGCTATTTCCGTGACAAGGCAACGGAAGGCTTTCAGCTAGGCCCATGGCCTCTGTTGGGAGTATCTGTGCAGCCCTTTCAAAACCGACTATCTGGGAATGGAGTGCCACCATCTGTGAATCCTGGCAGGAGCGCAGCTCTTGAAGAGGCTCTGAAGTGCAGCCCTTACAGGGGAATTGGCCTGTGTGCTCAGTGACATATCTGTAGCTTGGTAAGGGCAGTGAAAGGCCCTTGGCCTCTGTTGTGGGATTCTTGCTTTGTATTTGCTCTGTAACCCAGCAGGAGCAGTGACAGATCCTTGGCCACTGTTGTGTTTGAGAATGAGTGACGAGTGAATGTCACAGAAATAAGTATTGTGGGGTATGCATGTAAACTAAAGCTAATACTTCATGCAAGTCCGCCACTATAAAAAGAACCTTAGAGGTTAAAGTGCCATTTGGGAAAACCTTTTGACAATAAAATGACACATCTGTCTGTTTTTATTGAATACATCATTACAAAGCCATTTTTTCATTGATTTTTCCTCAATCACATCGCCTTTATCTAAAGATGCTGTCTGAATGAAGATGAAATCCTCCTTAATAAAAGGTAAGTGTCTGTGTGTCTGTCCAGTTGCTATGTCAGTCATTCCAAAAGATCGAGCATCACAAACATTTTTATTAATAAAATGCATTGTATCTGTCATTCTAACGGATAGTGCATTACAAAAATGAACACTGCTTTTACGAATCCCATACCAAATGCCATATAACAAAGACAAATGCATTGCATTAGTCATTCCAACAGATGGCATATAACAAACATGAACACTGCTTTTACGTGGCATATAACATATGCATTGGCATTAGTCATTTCAACAGATGGCATACTACAAACATGGAGACATTTGCATTGCATTTGTCATTCCAACAAATGGCACGTCACAAACATGAACACTGCTTTTATGAATCCCAAGCCATATGGCATATAACAAAGCCATCTGCTATGCAATATAACATATGCATTGCATTAGTCATTCCAACAGATGGCATACTACAAACATGGGAGACATTTGTATTGCTTTATCATTCCAACAAATGGCACGTCACAAACATGAACACTGATTTTACGAATCCCAAGCCATATGGCATATAACAGAGCCATCTGCTTTGTATTTGCATTCCAGCAGATGGCGCAACATAAACATGAACACTGCTTTTACAAATCCCAAACCATGTGGCATATAACAGAGACATTTGCATGAGTCATTCCGACAGATGGGATACTACAAACATGAAGAGACATATGCATTGCATTTGTCATTCCAACAAATGGCGCATGACAAACATGGACATTGCTTTTATGAATCCCAAAGCAAATGGTACATAACAGAGACATATGCATCACAAACATGAAAACTGCTTTTACAAATCCCAAACCAAGAGACATATGCATTGCATTAGTCATTCCAACAGATGACGCATCACAAACACGGACACTGCTTTTATGAATCCCAAATCAAATGGTATATATATAATAGAGACATAGGCATTGCATGTTGCACTGTAAACATTAACGCTGAGGTCTACATTGATTGTTTAGAGTTCTACCCGTCTTAGACAGGTAGTACAGCTAATGTTAAAAAAAAACACACATTTCCTGGGGTGTACTTACTTTTTCACATGGCTGTTCCCACACCTGTTTACTTGGAGGGGAGGTCAGCATCTGATTCAATAGACAGCCACCTGGCATGACGCCCATGTGGCCCAGTTTGCCATTCTGCATTGCCATTCCTTGTGAACCACCCGGGAGGCTGAATGAATAATTCAACCAATTAAGTCAGGCTGAGGAGAAGTTCACAGTCAGTTTGTAAGATAAACCAAAGGTGGCAGCCTGTAGTCCTCAGGCTCATGCATATCCACATTATTCAGGCCAGTTGGTGAATACAGCTCGTCACTACGCCCCCAAATGCAAGTTGAAACTTTACCATGCAACGAAGAAACCACATAGAAATATCACAAACAAAGACTGCTGTTGATAACATTTAAGGTGGACTGAGGTGAAGTGGAAAACCATTCTGTGGTCTGATGAAGCAAAGTTTCAAATTCTTTTAGCAAAATATGGATGTCCCCTGGGATGAAGAGGAGAGGGGACCATCCGGCTTATGTTCAGCGCACAGTTCAAAAGCCGGCATGTGTAGCTTACACATCTGAGAAGGCACCATTAATGCGAAACAATATCTACAGATATCTAAGTGCTGCCATCCTGATGACTTCTTTCTCAGGGACAACTTTGCTGATTTCAGCAACGCAACACCAAACCGCATTCTGCACATATTATGACAGCATGGCTCCATCATAAAGGAGTCCAGACCTGTCACCCATTGAAAACATTTGGCGCATTATATCATGAAACAGATGACAGAGGAGACCCCAAACAGTTGAAATCCAAGATCAGGTGAGCCTGGGACAACATCTCACTTGCAGAAATACAGCAGTTGGTCTTCTCAGTTTCTAAACGCTTATATAAATGTACACATACACTAGCATTTAAAAGCCTGGACACAAGCATGAATTTTCCTATTTTTGACAGAAATTGATACCTCTTTTTTTATAAAGATACCATTAAATTGATTTAAAAATACAGCCAAGACATTCCTAGTGTTTCCAATGACTATTACTGCTTGAAATTACTGATTTTATTTACATAGGACTGCAAGATCCCATTTTCAGGAGCCACATCCTGGCTAAACTGATTCACTCTCTCTCACCACTTCACTACCGAACAGCTAATGTGTGGCGACTGTACAGGCACAAAAATGGCTGTCGTCAGATCATTCAGGTTGATGCCACACATTGGTGGTGGCTCCCCGCTCACACAGCGTAAAGCGCTTTGAGGAGTGAGAAAAGTGCCACATACATGTAAAGAATTATTATAATCGTTATTCCACCAGTGTCCTAATGTTCAACTCTCTTAGCTTATCCTTAACTAGCTGTCCCCCGCGGCTACGCACATGTAGTAGTGAAACAAGACACACTTTAAAAATCAATAGACGGTGGCACTATATCTGATCGTGTTCAGCTCTGACGGGAGAGCGTTCCCCATGTGGGGAGAAAAGCACAAGGCCGTGATATCTCTGGCAACCAGCAGCTACCCTCTAAAACACACGGAGCTGTGATCTCACTCTCTAAAACGTCAAACGTTACTCCTTGACAATCTCTAGATGATAATATCAGCTGAACAAACAGGAATCGCTAGCTAAGTGGTATTTCAATATAATTTACCAAACATCAGGTCACATTTACATTTTGCAGTCCATTGAATAATTTAAATAAACATCAAAGCAAATTTCACATGTGGAAAAAGTTATTGCACCCTTCTATTTATCACCACCCTAAATCCATCAAATTAGAATTAGGCACAGATGATTAGAACATCAGCAGAGAAGGTTTCATCCGACCGTGTCTGCTTATTTAAAGCTCAGACGTTTAGTTTGTTGTTTGAGGTGCACGTTCTCACCATGCAGAGCTCTCTGAGGCATTCAGAAAGAAGGTTCTAGATGCCTGCAAGTCACGAAAGGGATTTCAAAAGGTCTCCAAACAATTGGACGCTGGCACTGTATCCGATTCGTTTTCAGCTGACGGGAGAGCGTCCCCCGCGTGGGGAGAAAAGCACATGGCCGTGATATCTCTGTCAATCAGCAGCTACCCTCTAAAACACACGGAGCTCTGATCTCTCTCTCTCAAAAACGTCAAACGTTACTCCTTAACAATCTGTAGATGATAATGTCTTTTGAACAAACAGGTATCGCAAGCTAAACGGAGGCGAGGTGCATTCCAACACGTGGCGACAGGTAGACCAACTCGAATGGAGGCTGGCACGTGAGTGAGGAGGGCCCCCCGCCATGCTCCCCACTCCTGACGTTACGCTTTCCCCTCCCCTCAGCCCGCAGCCTCCGTCTCTCGGATTCGCACAAATAAATCAGTACCACAAGCGAACTATAATACTTAGCGGAATGAGAGAAGTCGCAAAATCAACCAGAATGCTCAAGCAAATTTTAGAGAAAAACCCGATCTAAATCCGTTACATAATTCTCTTGTGAAAAGTGGACAGACATAAAGACAGATAAAGGTTGGAATTTATATACAGTGGGTATAGAAAAGAATCCCCCCCCCCCCCCCCATCAAAATACTCCCATTGTTTTGCTTTGCTTTTCCTCAGTTTGACAGACAGACAGATTCTGCCATTATATCTGAATGCACCTAAAAACTTAAAACATTACCACATTATTGCCACATAACTACTGCTTACCAAGATAATTCAGAAAAGATTCATCTGAATAAATAAATTCTTTTGTGAAAATATGCTTTTCAGAAGTGGTCGGCGACATCTACGGTCGTGAAATTTCTGTTTTCGTCAGCTGGTGGAGGAGACATCAGCTGGTGAAAAACGCTTATGAAGGCGAGCATTTAACGAGCAAGGCAAATGAATTAAAAATTTAAATGTCGCACACCTGATGCTTCCGACTCCTTTCGTTTTTTTGGTTTTTTTTCGATTTCTTTTAGGCTGCCTAAATTTTATTGGCCCACAATAAAAGAGAATTTAAGAAACCTCAGGGGCACAAAAGGAGAAATTATTGAAAAAAAAGAAGGAAATGGCAAACAATACTTCACCCAAGTGTTTATAAAGGAAGAAACAAATGCAATGCCTGATGCAGAAGTAACAACAAACTCTACAATTCACAGGTTCTAAAAGAGAGGATGTGTTTCAAGCCCTCAATATCCTGAAAGCTAATAAAACCCCCAATACCTGATGGGATTTTAACAGTTGCATTGAAAAAAATGAAAGAGGTCATCTCTAAACTCTCTACTGGGCATATCTGAGCAGTTATGTGTGAAGGGAGAAGTACCACCAGACTGGAAAGTTGCAAATGGGACTCCAGTCTTCAAGAAGGGGGAGACAAGATGGATGTCATAATTACAGACCAGTAAGACTTACAAGTTGTGTACAAGGGGAGTGTGACAGCGGTGAGGTCTGAGGTAGGAGTAACGGAGGTGGGATTACATCAGGGATCGGCTCTGAGCCCTTTCTTATTGGCAATGATGATGGACAGGTTGACAGACGAGATTACACAGGAGTCCACGTGGACTGTGATGTTTGCTGATGATGTTGTGATCTGTAACGAGAGTAGGGAGCAGGTTGAGGAGACCCTGGAGAGGTGGAGATATGAGAGGAGAGGAATGAAGGTCAGTAGGAACAAGACAGAATACATGTGTGTGAATGAGAGGGAGGTCAGTGGAATGGTGAGAATGTAAGGAGTAGAGTTGGTGAAGGTGGATGAGTTTACATACTTGGGATCAACAGTACAGAGTAATGGGGATTGTGGAAGAGAAGTGAAAAAGAGAGTGCAGGCAGGGTGGAGAAGAGTGTCAGGAGTGATTTGGGACAGACGGGTATCAGCAAGAATGAAAGGGAAGGTCTACAGGACGGTAGTGAGACCAGCTATGTTATATGGGTTGGAGACGGTGGCACAGGAGACAGAGCTGGAGGTGGTAGAGTTAAAGATGCTAAGATTTGCATTGAGTGTGACAAGGATGGACAGGATTAGAAATGAGGATATTAGAGGGTCTGCTCAAGTGGGACGGTTAGGAGAGAAAGTCAGAGAGGCGAGACTGCATTGGTTTGGACATGTGTAGAGGAAAGATGACGAGTATAATGAGAGAAAGGTGCTAAGGATAGAGCTGCCTGGTAAGAGGAGAAGAGGAAGGCCTAAGAGAAGGGTTATGGATGCGGTGAGAGAGCACATGCAGGTGATGGGGGTGACAGAGCAAGATGACGAGGACAGAAAGATATGGAAGAAGATGATCCGCTGTGGCAACCCCTAACAGGAGCAGCCAAATGAAGAAGTCGTCTTACTTCTGTGCCAGGCAAAATTAAGGAATCTACTGTATAATAAGAAATCAACTATAAGTCTATCTACATAAAAAGAACATGCTAAATAACAGCCAGCAGTAAGCAATCAGTGCAACCTGCATAGGCAGATCTTTTCATTAAAAAAACTGCTGTAAAAATGTAAAAGCAATATGAGCAGAAGTTATGAGTGTTTGACAATCTCCTCATTTGTCAGCATACCTGTATATCACTCTCTTCTTCTTCTTGCACTCTGTAGCGTAGCATGTGTCTGGGACATTCACATTTACTTATTTGGCTGATGCCTTTATTCAAGGTGACTTACAACATTTATGATGCAACTGGTGACATTTCTTTTGGTTTTTCAAATTGCAGCACAGGCAGGTCAAGTGGACTCACTCATGGTCACACAGTGTCAGCAGTGGGATTTGAACCCACAAGCTCAAGGTCTGAGGTCCAAAGCCCCTTAAACCACTACAACACAGTGCCTGCAGTGGTCTGGTATGTCACTGAGCGAGCCACTCAATCCACTCTTGGGCCTGAGACTCGGGATATGTAACAGCTGGAGTCTGTGGTATAGCGGATACCCCTACTTTCTCTGCTGTTCTTTTTCCAGTTTTCTGTGGTGGCGTGATGTCCCTACATTGATGGATTGAAGGCCAGAGGTCCACATGACCATCATCCTCTAATTCCTCCACGTGAAGCCTGAAAAACATGAGGACTGATTGAGGTCATTGATGTTAGGGGGGCTGGGTGGTCTTGGGGTCTTGGAATCTCTGCAGATTTTGTTTTTTTTTTCTGCAGCCATCTGGAGTTTCTTTTTGTTTTTTCTGTCCTTCCTGGCCATCGGACCTTACTTTTTATTCTATGTTAATTAGTATTGCCTAAATGTATTTTTAGATTTTGTCTTTTTTCTCTTTCTTCATCCTGTAAAGTACTTTAAACTACATCATTTGTATGAAAATGTGCTATAGAAATAAATATTGTTGTTGTTGTAGCGGGTCCATGGCTTGGAAAAAGAGGGCCTTTTTAATAAATAAATACAGGTATCCCTTGTTTAACGCGGATTTATTAAGTGAGGGTTTTGAATAATGCTCTTATTTTGAATGCGAAAGCCCCTTGAATACCGTGGCTACAAATTTAATTAGCGCAGTCTTTTAAAATTGTGTAAAAGTGGAAATGAGAGGTTGCGACTGAACGTGCAGGGGTCACTGTCCCCACTGCGCCCAGCTCAGCAGCCATAACGGATATTCGAACTCTCACGGAGTCACGAGTCACCAATTCAGTTGCCAACAGTCACCATAGAGAGTGGACGTTGTCGTTGCATATTTTCGCCAGTTGTTCACTTTTTTTAATCCTTTCTTTTAAGCGCTTGCCCTTTCCAAACATGAACAAGCAAAAGTGTGAGTCCTCACTGGAAAGTGAAAAGAAGACAAGAAAGCTTATGACTTTAGATGTGAAGCTTGAGATAATTAAAAGATACGATCGTGGCGAAACAAAAGCAAACATTGGCAGGGAACTTGGCTTCAATGAATCGATGATCAGGACAAATTTAGCAAAGGCAGATACCTACCGCGACCAAGGAAAATTGACATCAAAGACTGCAAGCATTGCGTAATAGGACTCCAATTATAATTGAAATGGAAGATCTCTTAACATTGAAACAATTTGATGCAATGTTCTCTACGTTTGAACACCATTAAACATCAAGTTACTGAAATGGATCCTGATGTTGGCAGAAGTGCGCTCGTCTGCCACAACTTAGAAAGTCAAATTGCTTGTTACCGATGGATCTACGAGAGCCAGAAGAAATAAAGAACAGTCCAAACGACCCTCTATAAATTCTTTTCTAAAACATGATGTTAGTTTTAATTAATAAACATTTTGTTTGCATTTTGACTTTTATTTTATACACACAAATACGAGTACTTTTATCATGTAGATTTTCCACATTTTAAATGATGGATCAATTATATTTTTTCCCCATTAGTTTTTATATTTAATTAGTGTGGTTTTGCACAACGCAGCAATATCAATGGATTAATTAATCAAGTGATACCTGTAATCAATTGCTTCATCGGCTTCCTGCGGTGCTACAACCATGGAGGCATACTGTATAAGAAAGAGCTGGCACATGAAAGGGAAAGGAAAAAAGGAGGCCGATCAGAAAGAATGAAAGAGAAAAAGAAAACCAAAGACAGAAAAAAAAAAAAAAAAAAAGAGAAAGGAAACTGAACTGAGTGGTAGCATCAGGGAGGAGGAGGAGAAGAACGAGCCAGCCCGCTAGTATGGGGAAACATAAAATCAAACTCCTGCCATTGTCTCCACTGTTCCCAGACCTCCACCCCCTCAACATTCTTTCCCCGATGTACCCCTCATCTGTCCATCTCCACCTCACTTCTCTCGCTTAGTCACCAGACTGTCGTACCTGTGTTGTCCCTCTAATATACTCATTCCTAATCCTGTCCACCCTTGTTACACCAAGCGAAAAAAGTAGAATCTTCAGCCCTACCTCTTTGTCTTTTCATCAGTGCTACCGTCTCCAAACCATACAACATACTGTAGCTGGTCTCACTACCGTTTTATAGACCTGCCCTTTCACTCTTACAGGTACTCTTCTATCACAACCTAAGTAGACACCATTATATCCAAGCTTTTTAAATAGCATCCTCCACTTTCGTAGTGTTAAAAACGCAGCCCAGAGAGACTTGTGGTGGCTCAACAGCATTCACAGACAGCAGTTTCCAATTCAAGTGACGTGAAAATGATGTCAGTTGTTCAGCATGGAGAGTAAGTGACTAACGGTGGTTCAAATTTCTTAAACATAACATTTCTATTAATTATTAATTAATTGGATGATAAATTGGACTGGACTGCCAATACTGATGCTCTGTGTAAGAAAGGACAGAGCCGACTATACTTCCTTAGAAGGCTGGTGTCCTTCAACATCTGCAATAAGATGCTGCAGATGTTCTATCAGACGGTTGTGGCGAGCGCCCTCTTCTACATGGTGGTGTGCTGGGGAGGCAGCATTAAGAAGAAGGACACCTCACGCCTGGATAAACTGGTGAGGAAGGCAGGCTCTATTGTAGGCATGGAGCTGGACAGCTTGACATCTGTGGCAGAGCGACGGGCGCTGAGCAGACTCCTGCCAATCATGGAGAATCCACTGCATCCACTAAACAGGATTATCTCCAGACAGAAGAGCAGCTTCAGCGACAGACTGCTGTCACCGTCCTGCTCCACTGACAGACTGAGGAGATCGTTCCTCCCCCAAACTATGCGACTCTTCAATTCCACCCAGGGGGGTAAACGTTAACATTATTCAAAGTTATTGTCTGTTTTTACCTGCATTTTTATTACTCTTTAATTTAATATTGTTTTTTTTTTTTGTATCAGTATGCTGCTGCTGGAGTATGTGAATTTCCCCTTGGGATTAATAAAGTATCTATCTATTTCTGAGACACATAACCAATGGACAGTTAAAATCTCTGAAGTCTCAAAAGAAAAACTGCTGGCTGCTTGATGGAGACAAATGTGATGATCATCCGAGAAATACAGAATCATTACAGCATGGAGATAATGGAGCCTTGAGGTTGTTTTTAGTGTAATGGAAACGCCGAGGACATATATGTTCACTCTGCTGACAGATCTCGTCTTTTTCCATTCATTTCTAGAAAGGACCTTCACGGTTAGTATGGTTATGGGGAAAGGCAGCATGGTAAATGGTCCCGCCACGGAGCGACGGATCGGCGCTCTAGGGATGGATCGTCCCCACTGATTGTTCAGAGGAGTGGGTGCGATTGAGGTGGTGTCCTCTCCAGGGATCCGAGGTACACCGGAGCAAGCAAGAAGGAAGACGAGAGGACAACTAACCAAACCCGAGCGGTCTGGCTGACAGTGCTCGCGGCAACCAAGACAGGGGTCGGGATGGAGGGGACCGGAGTTGTTGAAGTCTTCGCCAGCTGAGCGAGCAATGGGTGAGCTGAGGAGCCCAAGAGGGAGCAGTGATGGGCTTGTCCAGGAGTGAAAGCAACACTGACCCAATGGCTGTGATGGGTTTTATTCTCGTTTTACGTCTTTGTTTTCAATCTCATGGATTCCCACTCTTTCACTGGATTATTTATTTACTGATGATTCTCCAAAGCACTGCACATACTGAGCACCTCATGCTCCCACCCCTTTGTAGTGCGTTGTGTGTTTGTCCTCATCCTGGTCGTGACTATCGACGGTGTCAGGTTCAGAGGCTCCTGGTGGGACCCGGTAGTTTGGGGTCAACCCGCACTGTCACAGAGTTCTTTTTCATACCATCACGGTGTGTAGCTCTGTATTTTGCAATCACTTTGGTGGGTGGACACGAGTACAGGTCAGTCTGTCTGCGACTATCTATATTACTAAACGACAGTTGTATATATGTACGGATGCAGGACGACGGATGCATCGAAGCGCAAGCGCACTGCGACTCAGCGCCCCAGAGTCAAACCTAGCGGCTTCCCAGACTCAGTAGGTAGCGCCCAAACAACACAACACAACCTGTAAACTAAACTTCAGGTCACAATACAACCGCTGCACGAACGCGCACACCACCGCATATAAAACCTTCATTTAGTAATGTTTACTAAGGTTGTATATATACATAGATGCCAGACGCAAGCCGTGCCAAAAGCGCACGCGCACTCACACAGCGCCCAACAGTCAAACCCAGCGGCTTCCCAAAGTCAGTAAGTTGCGCCCAAACAACACAACACAACCTGTAAACTAAACTTGACGTAAAGCATGTACACAAGTTGCCATGGTGACATATTTAAAGATTGACATAGAATAACTAGACACCTCATGACTAGCAGAATCGTACGCCAACGTCGCTGCCATATTGTGAGTGGCACTGCTGTGGAGTGAAGTAATGAATAATGTGCTGCTTGGGATTGTACAAACCGCTGTACGCTCCAAACCAGATCCCGGGGGATTACATTTCATAGGTAACGCTGAACAATTGTTTTGGTTATATTTGGCCGTTAGAAAATCCCGTTTTATAATCTTTACTTTAGCTACTCCAGGCTAAACTAGCAAAGCTATGCATTTATGTGCTCAAGTGAGCCTCCAAACAACGTTTTGGCTAAACGTATTTAGTCACTATGTAGATTGTTGTTAGCTGTTAACATGTCTCAAACTTGATGATGTTTTTTCTCAAGGAGCACATCGAGGAAACACAGTTTAAAATTGACAACCATCATTTCATGCTCATGTCTTTAGTTGTGTCTGTCTTCCACAAACTAAGGCTGCACCATATTGCCAGACTGAATACTCTCAAATTACAAGATCTGAGTCAGCGACAGAAGTGTGAAGGCAGTCCCCGAAATGTTACTTATATGGGAGGAATGGTTAATAATAATAATTATTATTATTATTTAATAATTGCCATTATTAGTGTATAAATGGATATTAATAATTGCATTTAAACGATTCGCCAAAATCTGTTGTATGTAAACGATACTGTTTTAAACGTTATTGTTTTTTCATCAGAAAACCCGGTTTCCACGTCTAACTGTATTAGTTTAAGTGGCACTTTTGCCACTCGCAATAAGGCACACGTATCGTGTCTACTGGGAAACACAGTGAATGCGCAGTCTATCTATATATGTGTATGTATTTAAACTTGAGGTAGTGGTGACTACTGACAGTGCCAGCAGTCAGCTACTACACAGTGCCACCAGTCAGTGTGCTCTAATCCACTGTGCCAGCACTCAGTGTGGCTTATTTGAATCACATTAAGGTAATTAAGTGTTAAAAGTAAGTTCAATTATGATTCCTAACAGCAAACGACTTCTAGCTAACAACACACCCATAGAAAAACAAAAATGAGACTGCATAGATAAAAACAATGAACGAAGGCGCCTACAACACGCTTCTGAAACACCAGAACCAAACGAGTCATGGCTCCAAAAAGAAACAGCTTTACTACAAATATATTTCTTTCATTAAGTGAAAACTTTCCCAGGATGCTCCCACCCTCCATGATCTTACATCCCTACAAAGATTGGAGGGAACAGAAAGTAATTGCCATTCTTGGATTTGCGATTCTTTAGAGAATCGGGGGTTTACTGGTATTCTCTATCCCATACACGACACTCAGAAGACGGCAACAGTATAAACGGCCTTGCAAATGCACCTCACCTCACATTCGGCAGATGGCACTGCTGTGCTCTTACTTTGTGCCAAGTCAGTTTGCTGTAAGATAGGCCACCCCGATAACTTCACAAAGGTTGCTGCTATCCCAATTATTTGTTTCACCAGCAGGTATCACATTATAAGCTTTCGATTAAGTCAAAGATCAAGTTTCATGCCCCATTGGTTCTCCAGTAATCCATCACATGATATTATGGATTGCAGTTTTTGGCATTTTATACAGTTGTGCTTGAAAGTTTGTGAACCCTTTAGAATTTTCTATATTTCTGCATAAATATGACCTAAAACATCATCAGATTTTCACTCAAGTCCTAAAAGTAGATAAAGAGAAACCAGTTAAACAAATGAGACAAAAATATTATTATCTGGTCATTTATTTATTAAGGAAAATGATCGAATATTACATATTTGTGAGTGGCAAGTGGCACACAGACAATCTGTAGGAGCCAGAATTCTGGCTGGGATGTAGGGGATCAAATACTTGCTTCTCTCCGTGACATGCAAATCAATTTATATCTTTTATGTCATGTGTTTTTTCTGGATTTTTGGTTGATATTCTGTCAAACTCCATTAAAATGAAAAAATACCATAAAAATTACAGACTGTTCATTTCTATGTAATTGAGCAAACTTTCAAATTCAACAGGGGATCAAACACTTATTTCCCCCACTGTATGTGGAAACGTGTCATGCCTCAACCAAACGAGATTTCTGAGGACCTTTTCCACCAAGTTGGAGAACCCTTTGTAAAACAGTTTGGACTCCCATCAGTGCATCTGCATCTGGATCTCGAACATTTAAAAGCCTGTACAGCAGCTACCCTTTCGTCTCACTGCCTTGTCTCTCTTCTCCCCCAGACATCCTCTGCTCCTGCTGGGGGGTCCCGCTCCCGAGGCGCACTCCTATGAAGAGGAAGATTTTCTATTCTTTTCATTGAGAGATGAAACAGTCCCCTCTGACTACACACGGAGCTCGATTCACTCCTGAAAGAGACTTATGTTTGTTTGAAGTGTCTGAATAACGTTTCTGTCCCTAAACTCTCCTGTGTATCTGTGCCACTCTGTGACGCAAGCGTGACAGCGTATGTGGATTTCACTTTCACCATCCAACAAATCTTTTATTTCTCGCGGATACGCCTCTTCATTGGGAAGAAACACTACTTTTCCCTTATGGCAACACAAATTAGACGATCCACAAGTTTCCGACTTCAAGTTTAAATTCGAACAATATAGTCGATCTCTTTCATACTTCCGTCATCTCTAACCTGCTCTGTATGTGTATCGCGCCAACGTTTTTGAATTCTTTACAACGTTCTATTTTATCATCTACTCTTTGTCTCGTGGGACATGAGAAAATGTCTCTCTGAAAAAGTCTCGCCTTGTCCCAAGATTTTTTTATATCATAGAGAGATGTTTCATTTTGCACGTAGAGATTTCCATTTCTATTTTAAACAACATCAGTAGAGTAATTCAAAAGAAAATCTAGAGAATGAAAAAATGGCTGGAAAAAAAAATACTCATCAGTCACTTTATTAGGTACACCTCGCTAGTACCGGGTTGGACCCCCTAGTGCCTTCAAAACAGCCATAATTCTTCATGTCATCAATTCAACAAGGTGCTGGAAACATTCCTCAGGGATTTTGGTCCACATTGACATGACAGCATCACACAGATGCTGTCACCTACACTTCAATGATGCACATCTCCTGTTCCACCACATCCCAAAGGTGCTCTACTGGATGACTATCTATCTGGTGACTGTGGAGGCCATTTGAGTCCAATGAGCTCATTTTCATGTTCAAGAAACCAGTTAGAGATGATCTGAGCTTTGTGACGTGGCGCGTTATCCTGCTGGAAGTATACGGGGATGGACATGGTCATCAACAATACTCAGGTAGGCTGTGGCATTTAAACAAAGCTCGGCTGGTACTGAGGGGCCCAAAGTGGGCCAAGAAAATATCAATTACCACCATCACACCACCAGCACCAGCCTGAACTGTAGACAAGGCAGAATAGATCCCTGCTTTCATGTTGCTGACACCAGATTTTGACCCCACCATCTGAATGTTGCCGCAGAAATCGAGACTGATCAGACCAGGCGACATTTTTCCAATCTTCTATTGTCCAATTTTGTTGAGCCCATGCAAATTGTACCCTCAATTGCCTGTTGTTAGCTGACATGAGTGTCACCTGGGGTGGTCTCCTGCTGCTGTAGCCCACCTGCTTCAGGGTTCACCATGTTGTGCATTCAGAGATGCTCTTCTGCATTGAGTTCCTGTTTCCTTTCTATCAGTTCCAACCAGTCTGGCCATTCTCCTCTGACCTGTGACTTCAACAAAGCATTCTCACCCAGAGAAATGCCACTCACTGGATGTTTTCCCTGTTTTTGCACCATTCTCTGTAAACCCTAGAGATGGTTGTGTGTGAAAATCCCAGTAGATCAGCAGTTGCCCGTCTGGCACTAACAACCATGCCACATTCAGGGTCACTTCAGTCTTCTTTCTTCCCACTCTGATGCTCGGTTGGAACTTCAGCAGGTCGTCCCGACAAGGTCTACAGGCCAAAATGCATGGAGTTGCTGCCCTGTGATTGGCTGATTACAGATTTGTGTTAACAAGCAGTTGAACAGGTGTACCTAATAAAGTGGCCAGTGAGTATAAGTATTTTTTTTTATTTTGTAATCCATACACTACTGTTTTTCCTGCTAGAGTGTAATTTTTCTGCAGCTTTAAGAAAGTTGAGCAGTCAGCACGAGGCTGTAAGTGTGACTGTTGTTAATTTAAGAAACCTGAGATATTTAGTTCAAATGTAATTAACACATTCTAAGCTCGGAGGCACAGTAGTGCTGACTGACTAAAACTGCCACGTTACTGATCCAACACGCTTGGTTCAACTCCAGAACCTGACTGGACTCTGTGGAGTCTGCATGTTCTCTTTGTGTCTCTCTGCTTTTTTACCGAATTGGAGAAGTGGGGCCGAGAATGAGAAAAACGATCATTAGTATGCCAGGGAACATGTTTACTTCAGGATTAACATGAACTGCTGCCTGCACTTCCAGGCAGGTGGCGCCAGTGCATTGAGAAGGGTGGAGACTCCTTTGAGAAATGACGGCATTAGTTTTGTGAAGGTTCGCTCCATTTTCTAACTTTGGCTTGACTCCTCCTCGTAATTGTCCTCTGGCCCAAGGGATGGCAGTATTGCCTCAGGCCTTTTCTTCTCCTCTCTCTGCAGGGCAGTAGATTGACACAGGTTATGTCATATGCCCACCTGGACTGATGACACATAAATCTCTCTACACCACGTCCTGGCAGTTGATATTAGACTCCCCGTCTAGAAAGATGTTTGGTCTGTGTTAAATTGTCATTTTTTTTTTAATTATATGGGCATCAGGAACGTGTCCCAACCTATTATGCTTTTTCTTAGTATTTTTTACACAGTGTAAAGGCAGTCGACTCGCTATAAAAATTTTAAAGAACTAAAGATCGTTTAGACAAAAATTGGCAGCTGTTGGTTCATCAAAAAAAATGAACCTGAATATACATGAACTACACAATCTAAGTCAGTTTCCTGAATTTCTGTATTACTGTCACACAAAATTATACCTCTCCCTGTTTAAGACTGAATTAAGATTTAATGTAACAAAGTTCACTCGAGTATCACCCAAGTGGTGGGGTGGGGTAATTATTACTGGAGGACCACCTTCTAGGCTTATTAGACGTAAGCAATACCACCCCAGGATGAGAAGGGGTGCAATTGCTAACACTGTTTTCTCTTCTATCATACATAGCAATAAGACAACGCCCACTGAGGGCAACTGACTCCGCCCCCAATGACCAAAGGACTGTAAAAGAACAGACAGCAATGGCGTCTCAGATCAGACCAGCATTGCAATCAGCACGGAGCTCTGGAAGATGACTCAAATGACTTCTGTTAGGAGAAAACTAAGATCTCTTTTAGTTTACCCCGTGTTCTTGCTGTTATACAGTGGGGCAAAAAAGTATTTAGTCAGCCACCAATTGTGCACGTTCTCCCACTTAAAAAGATGAGAGAGGCCTGTAATTTTCATCATAGGTATGTATACCTCAACTATGAGACACAAGATGAGAAAAAAATCCAGAAAATCACATTGTCTGATTTTTAAAGAATTTATTTGCAAATTATGGTGGAAAATAAGTATTTGGTCACCTACAAACAAGCAAGATTTCTGGCTCTCCCAGACCTGTAACTTCTTCTGTAAGAGGCTCCTCTGTCCTCCACTCGTTACCTGTATTAATGGCACCTGTTTGAACTTGTTACCAATATAAAAGACACCTGTCCACAACCTCAAACAGTCACACTCCAAACTCCACTATGGCCAAGACCAAAGAGCTGTCAAAGGACACCAGAAACAAAATTGTAGACCTGCAACAGGCTGGGAAGACTGAATCTGCAATAGGTAAGCAGCTTGGTGTGAAGAAATCAACTGTGGGAGCAATTATTAGAAAATGGAAGACATACAAGACCACTGATGATCTCCCTCGATCTGGGGCTCCACGCAAGATCTCACCCCGTGGGGTCAAAATGATCACAAGAACGGTGAGCAAAAATCCCAGAACCACACAGGGGGACCTAGTGAATGACCTGCAGAGAGCTGGGACCAAAGTAACAAAGGCTACCATCAGTAACACACTACGCTGCCAGGGACTCAAATCCTGCAGTGCCAGACGTGTTCCCCTGCTTAAGCCAGTACATGTGCAGGCCCGTCTGAGGTTTGCTAGAGAGCATTTGGATGATCCAGAAGAGGATTGGGAGAATGTCATATGGTCAGATGAAAAAAACTCTACTCGTCATGTTTGGAGGAGAAAGAATGCTGAGTTGCACCCAAAGAACACCATACCTACTGTAAAGCATGGGGGTGGAAACATCATGCTTTAGGGCTGTTTTCCTGCAAAGGGACCAGGACGACTGATCCGTGTAAATGAAAGAATGAATGGGGCCATGTATCGTCAGATTTGGAGTGAAAACCTCCTTCCATTAGCAAGGGCATTGAAGATGAAACGTGGCTGGGTCTTTCAGCATGACAATGATCCCAAACACACCGCCCGGGTAACGAAGGAGTGGCTTCGTAAGAAGCATTTCAAGGTCCTGGAGTGGCCTAGCCGGTCTCCAGATCTCAACCCCATAGAAAATCTTTGGAGGGAGTTGGAAGTCCGTGTTGCCCAGCGACAGCCCCAAAACATCACTGCTCTAGAGGAGATCTGCATGGAGGAATGGGCCAAAATACCAGCAACAGTGTGTGAAAACCTTGTGAAGACTTACAGAAAACGTTTGACCTCTGTCATTGCCAAGAAAGGGTATATAACGAAGTATTGAGATGAACTTTTGTTATTGACCAAATACTTTTTTTCCCACCATAATTTGCAAATAAATTCTTCAAAAATCAGACAGTGTAATTTTTTTTTCTCATTTTGTCTCTCATAGTTGAGGTATACCTATGATGAAAATTACAGGCCTCTCTCATCTTTTTAAGTGGGAGAACTTGCACAATTGGTGGCTGACTGAATACTTTTTTGCCCCACTGTATATGCCCTTGAGAGTTGTTTTTTGTTTGAATTTGTTTTCGTGAATTAAAAGAGGTTACCCAGCTGACATTTCAAGACTTTCTAGATGTGAAAAGTGTCCTTCCAATCGCCAACACTTGGCATTGTACTCCCATCCAAAATGCAGGAAAAATTAGAGACTTTTATTCCCTTATATAAAATGTCCATAATTAAATAGCCTTAAGCTGATTCACACAGGATCAGTTTGACATGTCAGTAAATCGGTCATTTGAGCGATCAGAATGGGACTAAAATGAAGTGGTCTTCCAGTAATAATTACTTTACCCAATGCCTGAAGTGGAAAAAAAAACTCATTGGAAAAAAAACGATGTTTTGTTGTAGTCCTTTATGTGTGCGGTGAACAACAGGGGCTATTATATCCCCTCGGAGGCCCAAAGCTGTGCTGATACACAAAATTTATATGGAAAAGCAGGTGGGTGAGGTGCTGTTCCCCCTTGGAGCTGCGAAGACATATTAGTCTAATAAACAGAAGTTGTTGTGTTCGGAAGTGAATGTACACATACCTTAACTACGGGGAACGGGGAGATGCCGGTGCAGAATAACAGCATGTCACTGCCCCATTTCAAACACCGACTTTATATAAGAGCTAATCCCATCCAAACAGTGCTTACAAATTACAGAGGTCCTCTGGTAATTATTACTGTACGCCACTTCCTGGTGTAAAACTAATCTCAAAGGAATGTTTGCAGCATTTTGTGGTATCAATGCCATGAAGAACTGAGGCTGTTTGGAGAGCAAAAGGAGACCCTACCCAGTATTAGTATAGTGGACCTAAGAATTTGCTCATCGAGTGTGTATGTCAGTATGTCAAAAAGTATGCCAACCAGTAGGGTGATCAGTTCACTTGGAGTACCAGTCAATGGGTTAACAGTCAGGAGTGACAGTGGGAGGCACATATCTGGGACTGAACTATCAAGGTCTGCTCTTCGCCATGCAGATCTGCCTCAATCAAGAGAGAGTTCTGAGGATCTCAGAAAACACTTGTTGATATTCATCAGGCTGGAAACGTTTACAACACCCTTTGTAAAAGAGTTTGGACTCCACCAGTCCATGGTCAGGCAGGTCATGTACAAATGGAGGCAACTCAACACCATTTTTATCCTCCCCAAATCCCTATTTCTGAATCAGTTATCAGTGCAAGGCCTATCAATGTCTCCAGTATTTGTCCTCTCACACACAGCTCCCAAGCGTGGCAATACCCGCAGCTTGCTGCTCCCAGTAGTGTTCATTACCAAGTTACACAAGTCTATAAAAAAAATAAATAAGGTTATCAGTCATTCGTACAACTTGTCATTTCTGCTATTTTAAATGTTAAAAAATGGTTTAATTTTGCATGTAGAGATTTCCATTCCTGTTTTGGCCAAAAAAAGAAACTTGCTGAGGAAATAACTGCATCGGTAGAGTAATTCAAGAGAAAATCCAGAGAATGACAAACAGGCCGAAGAAAATACAGTTTTTGTGTGCGGTCAATAACAGGGGCTCTTATATACCCTCGGAAGGCCAAGGATGGATGGATGGATGGATGGATGGATGGATGGATGGATGGATGGATGGATGGATAGATAGATAGATGGATAGATGGATAGATAGATAGATAGATACTTTATTAATCCCAATGGGAAATTCACAAATATATATATATAGAAAAGCAGGTGGGTGCGGTGCTGCTCCCCTTTGTAGGTGCGAAGACAGATTGGTCTAATAAACTGACGGTAAGTATACCTTTACTATGGGAAACAGGTAGGTGCCGGTGCAGAATAACAGCATATCACTACCCCATTTCAAGCACCAACTTTATATAAGGACTAATCTTGTCCAAATAGAGCTTAAAAATTACAGAGGTCCTCTGGTAAGTATTACTTTACGCCACTTCCTGATGTAAAACTAATCCCATTGGATGGTCCAAATTATAAAGGGGAGTTTTAAACAAAGCACACCCCGGCCACAGGAGATGCACAGACTGGAGTGCTTCTTTGTAACAGTCCCAAACCTGGATAAATGGGAAGGGTTATGTCAGGAAGAGCATTCAGTGTAAAATTTCCATACCAGATCGGTCAAGGCCCGGGTTAATAACGGCCGTCACCAATACTGTTAGCCAACAGGGTGCTGGCAGAAATTGGGCTACTGTTGGCCGAAAAAGGAGAAGACGACGGGGAAGGCGTGTCCAGAGGCAGGAGAAGAGGAAGAAGATAAAGAGAGTGAAAGTGAGAGTAGGAACTTTGAATGTTGGCAGTATGACATGTATGACATGGCAGTATGTTGCCAGTAAGGGGGAGAGGGTTGGCTGAAATGATGGCGAGAAGGAAGGCTGACATATTATGCATGCAAGAGACCAGATGGAAGGGGAGTAAGGCCAGGTGTATTGGAGGCGGGTTCAAATTGTTCTATGGTGTGGTATAGATGGGAGGAGAAATGGGATAAGGGTTATCCTGAAGAAACAGCAAGTCGAGAGTGTTTTGGAGGTGAAAAGAGTGTCGGAGAGAGTAATGATTATGAAGCTGGAAATTGGAGGTGGGATGATGAATGTTGTTAGTAAATATGCTCCACAAGTTGGGTGTGCGATGGATTAGAAAGAAGACTTCTGGAGTGAGTTGGATAAAGTGGTGGAGCGTGTATCCAAGGGAGAGAGAATGGTGATTGGAGCGAATTTTGAAGGGAACAGAGGAGATGAGGAGGTGATGGGTAGGTATGGTATCAAGGAGAGGAAAGCAGAAGGGCAGATAGTAGTGGATTTTGCGAAAAGGTTGGACATGGCTGTGGTGAATATGTATTTTAAGAAGAGGGAGGAACATAGGGTGACATACAAGAATGGAGGAAGATGCACACAGGTAGCTTACATCCTATGCTGGAAGGTCAGTCTGAAAGATTTTGGAGACTGCAAAGTGGTGGCATGGGAAAGCGTAGTTGGGCAGCATAGGAAGGTGGTCTGTAGGATGACGTTGGATATCAAGAAGAGAAGGAGAGTGAGAGCAAGAGTAAAGGATCAAATGGTGGAAGTTGAAAAAGGAAGACTGCCAGGTTGAGTTTAGGAAGAAGGTAAGACAGGCACTGAGTGGCAGTGAACCATCACCAGATAGCTGGGTAAGTACAGCAGAAGTAGTAAGGATGACAGCTAGAAGGGTGCTTGGTCTGACATCTGGACAGAGGAAGGAGGATAAGGAAACCTGGTGGTGGAACAGGGAAGTACAGGAGAGTACACAGAGGAAGAGGATGGCAAAGAAGAAGTGGGATAGTCAGAGAGATGCAGTAGCCAAAGAGTACAAGGAGATAAGGAACAAGGTGAAGTGAGAGGTGGCGAAGGTTAAAGAAAAGGCGTGTGATGAGTTGTATGAGAGGTTGGACACTAAGGGGGGAGAAAATGACCTGCTGGCTAGACAGAGGGACCGAGCTCAGAAAGATGTGCAGCAGGTTAGGGTGATAAAAGATAAAGATGGAAATGTACTCACAAGCGAGGAGAGTGTGTTGAGCAGATGGAAAGAGTACTTTGAGAGGCCGATGAATGAAGAGAACGAGAGAGAGAAGAGGTTGGATGATGTGGAGATAGTGAATCAGGAAGTGCAACAGATTAGCAAGGAGGAAGTAAGGACAGCTATGAGGAGGATGAAAAATGGTCCAGATGACATACCTGTGGAAGCATGGAGGAGTTTAGGAGAGATGGCAGTGGAGGTTTTAACCAAATTGTTTAATGGAATCTTGGAAATTGAGAGGATGCCTGAGGAGTAGAGAAGTGGACTGGTGCCGATATTTAAGAATAAGGGGGATGTGCAGGACTGCAGTAACTACAGGGGGATAAAATTGATGAGCCACAGCATGAACTTACGGCAAAGAGTAGTGGAAGCTCGGTTAAGAAGTGAGGTGATGATTAGTGAGCAGCAGGATGATTTCATGCCACAAAGAGCACTACAGATGTGATGTTTGCTCTGAGGGTGTTGATGGAGAAGTTTAGAGAAGGCCAGAAGGAGTGGCATTACTTCTTTGTGGACCTGAAGAAAGCATATGACAGGGTGCCTCGAGAGGAGTTGTGGTATTGTATGAGGAAGTCAGAAGTGGCAGAGAAGTATGTAAGAGTTGTACAGGATATGTACGAGGGAAGTGTGACCGTGGTGAGGTCTGTGGTAGGAGTGACGGAGGTGGGATTACATCTGGGATCGGCTCTGAGCCCCTTTCTTATTTGGAATGGTGATGGACAGGTTGACAGACGAGATTAGGCAGGAGTCCCCATGGACTATGATGATTGTGGATGACATTGTGATCTGTAGCGATAGTAAGGAGCAGGTCGAGGAGACCCTGGAGAAGTGGAGATATGCTCTAGACAGGAGAGGAATAAAGGTCAGTAGGGGTGGGAGAGTTTAAATACTTGGGGATCAACAGAACAGAGAAACATGAAATTTGGAAGAGAGGTGAAGAAGAGAGTGCAGGCAGGGTGGAGTGGGTGAAAAAGAGAGTCAGGAGTAATTTGTGACAGACGGGTACCAGCAAGAGTGAAAGGGAAGGTCTATAAAACGGTAGAGTGAGACCGCCTACGTTATATGGGTTGAAGATTGTAGCACTTACCGAAAAACACAAGACAGAGCTGGAGGTGGCAGAGTTAAAGATGTTAAGATTTGCATTGGGTGTGACGAGGATGGACAGGATTAGAAATTGAGTACATTAGAGGGTCAGCTCAAGTTGGATGTTTGGGAGACAAAGTCAGAGAGCCGTGAGTGCGTTGGTTTGGACATGTGCAGAGGAGAGATGATGAGTATACTGGGAGGTTTATGGATGTGGTGAGAGAGGAAGGTGGCAGGTGTAATGAAGCAAGACGCAGAGGACATGAAGATATGGAAAAAGACGATCTGCTGTGGCGACCCCTAACAGGAGCAGCCAAAAGAAGAAGAAGAAATTTAAACAAAGCACCATATACCCCTGTGCCCACAGCTCCCGCAGCACACTTTCAAATATTAAATGTAAGCAATGGAAAAATTAAATCAATTCCTAAGTAATAAGTTTGGCATAATTATAAAATAGTCTATTATAAAAAAAAAAATTTTGTGAGGGAGACGAGGAGGACGAGACGTGATCTTCTCAGAAGGCACTTTGACGTCCCGCGAGAGACACTTTAACGTGAGACAAAAGGACAGCTGCTGTACAGGCTTTTAAATGATCGATGCGCAGCGTGACAAGCAGAACACACAGCTCACCAGCAGCTGATCCGACCACACCGAATTCCAAGTACTGTTTTTACTAAAGTTTTAAAGTAAAAATGAAAATAATGCATATGTAACAAGTCCCATGAAAATAACAATCTCTTTAAATTGAATATCTGGTAAACCAAACGGGGGTGGGCAAGTGGAGAGAGCAGGGGGCAGAGCCCCCTAGTGATTTAAAAAATGCTGCTGACTATTCTTGCAAGAAGTAAAAATAAGTGTTAGGAAATAAATATGTGTGGGAAAATGTGTGCATTAAAATTTAGAATTTACAGGAATTACGTAACTTGTGTGGAATACACACAATTCTGTGCTGAATGTCAAGCCCCACAGATCATCATCAAGTATGTAATACCAATCAACAATCAGTGTTAACTGCTTTTTGGGAAAAAAAAAATAATACAGGAAATTAAAAATAGCAAATTAACCGATGAAGCCAAGCCTTGATGGAACTGAATGGAGATTTTTTTTCTATAGCTTTTCAGTGAGTAAAAGTTTAGTAATTAGCCACTTTTTTTATTTTTGTAGACATTTATTCAAGCCCACGGTATGATGATGCAGGACTAATTATAGGCTTTGACAACAAAAAAGAGTCAAGGTTTTAACCTTTGAACGAATCAACTTTAAATCAACAATTTGTGAGGTTCTGCCATACGAAATTCAACTGTAATCTCTTCCACACCAACACCCCCAGCCCCAGTTGGTGGATGCTTTCCATGTTCCATGCTCCACATAGTTCACAACATTGTTTCTTTTCACCTGTTCTTTTCCGTACAACCCTTGAACTGAATTGAATGCTTGAAGCGTCACGTAAATGTGTAGCCTGTAAACACCATTACCGCTTGTAAGAAGTTAAAATAAAACAATTCAGTGTTAGAATAAAATTAAGAATAAATAATACTATAGTACTATGTGCCCTTTCACCAGGGAACATACAACTGGTGATAAACTTGAAAACAAATTCTCGAGTGAGCGAAACAAAAACCACACACGAAGCCGACTTTACTTCAGTTCACTTGCTGCTGTCATATGATACGTGTGTAGTGCTCATTGCAAGGTTAGGGATTTGAGTTTATTCTACTTTTTATTTCACTTTCCACCATTTTGTAAGATTTTTGAGAGGTTTGTTTCAAGTTTGTTCCCATACACTAACTAGGCCTGTTTCACTTTGTGCATTTCTTTTTATCAAAATCCTCCATAACTCCGTAATGATGCAAGATTACAAACCAGAGCGTTACTCTCAAAACTGACTTGACGATTGTGCCACACAGTGAAATTTATATCTCAAATTCCCAATATTCAACTTATTACCTATTTGAATTCAAAAGAATAGAGTTTCCTGAAAAAATGTTTTTTAGAAAGAAATAAAAGTTTAACTACTGGGCAAATATATGTAGCATATTCAAGAATGAGGAGATCCAGTGAACTAATCAAATTAGCAACAGTATAAAGAAAATAAACTATATATTATATACAAAAAGAGGACTCCATTAATAATATACTACTTCAGTTAACTGAAAGTACTACAACTTAGGCTCATTGTCTCAGAAAAATTCCTGGGTGAAGGCAGTTAACAAAACTTTATATATATATATATATATATATATATATATATAAATGTTATATAAATATACATACATACATACACACAGACTGATCAGCCACAACATTAACACCACCTGCCTCATATTGTGTAAGTCCCCCTAGTGCTGACCCATTGAGGCATGGACTCCACAAGACTTCTAAAGGTGTCCTTTGGTATCTGGCACCAAGACACGAGCAGCACATCCTTTAAGTTGTAAGGAGGGACCTCCATACATCAGACTTGTTTTTCTAGCACATCCTACAAAATGCTCAATCAGACTGAGATCTGGGAAAATTGGAGGCCATGTCAACACTGTGAACTCTTTGTCATGTTCCTCAAACCACTCCCTGAACACTTTTTTGCTCTGTGTCTCCTGTTGAAGGAGACTGCTGCCATTAGGGAACTGCACTGCTACAAAGGGGTGTACGTGATCTGTAACAATCTTTAGTTGGGTGTTAAGTGTCAAAGTGACATCCACATAAATACAATGACCTAAGGTTTCCCAGTAGAACATTGGCCAGAGTACCACACTGCTACTGCTGGCTTGCTTTCTTCCGTAGCTTCCCCAGGTCAACGATATATATTATATATATATATATATATATATATATATATACACACATACATACAACACACATATATACAAGGGATGTTCAAAAAGTTTCCACACTTTTTTTTAAAACTTTATTAAGAATTTCAAAAACAAATTATATCACTTTTCTACATAGTCACCTTCCGCTGCAATGCAATTTTCCCCAGTCTTAATAATAAAAATAATTCATTACATTTATATAGCGCTTTTCTCAGTACTCAAAGCGCTATCCACACAGGGAGGAACCGGGAAGCGAACCCACAATCTTCCACAGTCTCCTTACTGCAAAGCAGTAATGCCATCAGCAAAAAATGTTTTTGCCTTCACAGTTTCCAACGAAAATATAAAAGTGCAGAATCTTTTTGAACATAACAATGTCAACAATAGCTGTGCATCAAAGAACAAGTCTTTTTGCGTTCTTAACAGCTCCTCGAATCGGTCGGTCTGCACAGTACAGATGGGTACCATCCACCCTCTTTAACAGCCCTTTGAGTCCTTCTTTTTGTAAGGTATAGAGAAGTGCCAGAGTAGAATCTGAGGAGTTGCTGCAACCAACTGGCAAAAATTTACTTTCACTTTCAATCCCACTGACCCCTAAAGTAACATCTTGCTATTATAATTTTCCATTACAATATCATAAAGATTTTACTTAATGCTTTGATATTGAATGATACTGTCACTATGACAATTCCTGGTGATCAGTATAAAATACATGTGCTAAGTAACAATAAAATAATAAATAATTTCTTGCCAATTTCTAAATTCTAATAAAACAAGTTATATGGTTGTTTATTTGACCTCCCCTCGATTGGCAATAACCTTAACAAAGTCAAAGATCACAATAACTAAGTATTTATAAAACGTATTAGAAAATGAACACACTAAACATGGAATATCCAAAACTGTTGTTGTTAAGAAGCTCGGTTCTCTTCTTAAACAGTAAACACAAACTCAAAATGAAAATAAAATGGTCGATGATGCAGTTAACAATAACTGACAGACGAAACACTGAATAATTCACACTAGAGAAAAACCACCATTTTCATTCCCGATTTTAACAGAGCAGAGACAGAGTGAAATGGACAGATGAAGGCTTGCACTGCGCGGATGTGTCACCATTGGTATCAATTAGTGATTAGTGCACTAATCTGACCACTGGTATAACTGGGGTATTTTCAGGTTAAGTGGTCAAATGAATGTTTTGCAACACGCTGTCATCTCGCTTGTCCGTTCATACACTATGCAACATAATGACAAATATTTTATTTATGTTGCAGGTGCTACAGGCCCCCAAATGGCCACTTCATAGGCAGTAGCTTGTTTTACGTTTAGATGTTGTACCATCTGCACTGTCATCCCACGGCCAAACAGCGGAGATAACACAACTGTACCTGTTTTAAACTCAACCTTTTCTGATACTTCGATCCATTTGTTTTCATGCTCGTCACTGCCAACAGGCAAAATAAGTAAGACTAATGGAGACTTTCAAGATTTTATTTAACCAAAATAAAAGTTGTTGTCGAAAACCAAAAGTACTGAACATCAACAATATAGTCTATTGCAAAATTATTTGTCTTAAATATCGAATCAAAAATGTGATATTCTGCCCAGCCCTTGCCAAAGCTCCATAGGAATGGCTTCAATTACAACACTGCGTACTGTATGTCCTGGAGTGGGTCAGTCCGAGTCCAGATCTCAACGCAACAGTGAATTTGTGACTTAACTTGATGAAGGCTGCTCACACCTACACAACCTGCTCTCCATGACCCTTGACAGAGCCTGAGCAGTAGGATGGAGACATAATGGCAAAGCTGATAAAAAGACAGACGTGAGCACAGAGACCCAATGCCATCACTACTGCCAGCTACTAAATATGGACTTGAAGGGGGAGAATACTTATGACATCAATTACTTTTGTGTTGTATAAGAATTTAGACCTATTTGTAGAGACCTTTTATGCAGAGATCTGCTTTCACTGACATTAAAGGACTGCTTTTCCATTGATCAATGTCAATAAAGCAAAATTAAATGCACTCTGATTCAATGTTGTAGAACAGTAAAATGTGACAACGTCTAAAAAGAGCTCACTTCTTATAGACACTAAGGATAGATAGATATTGTAGATAGATCTGAAAGGCACTATATAATAGACAGATAGATCTGAAAGGCACTATATAATAGACATGAAAGGCACTATATAATAGATAGATAGACATGAAAGGCACTATAGGTAGGTAGGTAGATAGAACTAAAAGGCACTATATACTAGATAGATAGATAGATAGATAGATAGATAGATAGATAGATAGATAGATAGATAGATAGATAGATAGATAGATAGACTTACTTATTTTATTTATGCCCAGGGCTTTTTAGAGAGACTTTATTAAATATATAAATAAATGAATATACACACGTGCACACTGTGGTCTGAACACATACCACAATAACTAAACAGAAAGAGAACCTCTGACTTGGCAGACAGAGTGATGCACTATAAGGCCTTGGTATAAAGGACTCCCACTCGTGTTTCCTGACACACGTCTGCTGAATGACTCATTGGCTCCAAGTCCTCAGTGTTCGTGTGTCACAGAGAGGATGAGCAGAATTGTTCATAATGGCACTCTTTTTGTTTTAGTCCTCTCCTTTGGTACGACCTCCGGGGGTACAGACTTGCCGTAACTGAGCCTGCCCTTTAAATTAGCTCAATGTTGTTGGACCTCTAGAAAAGGTGGAGGATGTCACTTTTGACATTAAAGGAACGCAATCTCCTAAGAACACGGAGCCTGCTCTGCCCTTTCTTCTATGGTTCCTCTGTGTTACAGGTCCAGTCCAGCTCGTCATTGATGTGGACCTCCAAGAACTTGTAGGAGTGGACCACCTCTACATCTACTCCTTGAACAATGTCCGGACACAGAGGCTCTTTGGTGGGGTCAAAAGTCAATAACCATTTCTTGGTTTTGATGATGTTTGGTTGCAGACAATTCTTTCTATACTAAGAAACAACGCTGTCCACCTAATTCCTATGCTCTGTCTCATCCTGTTTATCAATAGGCAGGCAAATCTGAAAGGCACGATAGACAGACAGACAGAATATTTGTCCCAAGTGGGACAAATGGCTTTTTACAGAAGCATAAGAATTATAACAATTGCTGCCTGCACTCCAGTTTGGATTTACAAAACCAATAATGTAAATTCTGCAGCGACACCACAATGTAGAAACTGGGAATACAGCAGCTTGCTTAATTAAGGTCAGAGCCCAATTAAAAGCAGTTGGTTGGACAAATGCCTATAAAATTATTAGTCCCCTTGTGAATTCCAAAAAGGGTAGCAAATTGAAGTTTTCAGGTCTCAAACCACACCTGAACCCCATGTGACTTGACTGTCCCAATCAGTCAGCACTGAACTCTACTAAATGGACTTGAATAAGACACACTAGTGGCACCTGAAGGCTGGATTGAGATGCACCACTCTTACATTCTTTGTAAGAAGTCATTTCCTCATGCTGAAAACCAAATAATAAGTCTGGACCTGAGAGAGAAGGTAGTGGATGCCCCCCACCTGTGTTTTGCTGTACTGCCATTCCCAAGCGTTTCACAGTTTCCACAACAGCTGTATGTTGCATCATCATAAAGTACATGGACACAAATACTGTCAGAAACAAACCTGGGTGTGGTCACAAGTGCAAGGTATCAAAGACTTTGGAGAAGAATATTACCACAGATGTCAACAACCACCCCTAGATCTCTGTGAAGATAACTGTCGCTGAACTGACCTTCTTTTGGACTTGAAGTCTCAAAGAAGACTGACTCGTGGTGGGCTACAAGGTCATCGCCCGAGAAAATCTGCTTTGCTTACACAGTGGCACATCACATCTAGACTGCAGTTTGTGCAGGACCATCTGAAACATGTGGATGGGTTTCAGAAGTCTCTCCTTTGGCCCAATGAGACAAAACTGGAGCCGACTTCAACTATAAAAGCACTGTTCCCACTGCTAAACATGAAGATGGGGGCATACTGCTGTGGGGCTGTTTTGAAGGTTCAGGGACAGCAAACCTGGTTTGTGTAACATGGAATCACAAAGAAGGAAAATTATGTTGACATTTTGAAGGGTAATGTGAAGAAGTCTGCTGCCAGTCTGACTTTAGGTTGCTGTTGGTTCTTCCAGCAAGATACTGACCTGAAGCAAACATCAAAGTTGGTCCTTATTAAAGGAAAACAAAATCAAGGTCGTAGAGTGATCATCTCAAAGCCCAGATCTCAATCCTACGGAGTACCTTTGGCAGGAGCTCAAGGTTAAGGTCCATGCTTGAAAATCACCTGCTTTGGGTGCGTTGGAGCAATTTGCCATGGAGAAATTGGTCAGGATCCCTCAAGAGACAGGAGTGAATCTTGTTATAAATTACAGCAGGAGGTCACGGTCACTTGTTCGTCAGAACAGGTACACTGTATTGACTATTAATTGTCAAGAGGACTAACTAATCATGTTGGCATTGTTATTTTTGTTTTAATTTTTTTGTTCAATGTCTTTCTTAATACTTCTTGGGGATTTTGACTTTATAAGATAGCTACTTCCAAAGGAAAAAACACTTATGGTTCTGGTCAATTCCTTAGTAAAGCTAACTGTTCTGTTCCATTTCCATTGGCGGGGGTTAATAATTAATCCTTGAATGTATGGTCTTGGTAGGCTGTAGGAACCAGACTGACTGCAAAAAGCCCACATAGGCACAGAGAAGACATGTTCCCTTCACACAGCCAGCGAGGAGTCTAACCAAACCGCCCTGTGCTGGGAGGCAGCAGCTCTAACCTCTGTGCCACCGTGCTGCCTCAACTCAATTCAGTGGAATATAAAGAACATGTGAGAAATGTGCCAAGTGCTCTGGAGGTCAGCAGCGAGCTCACACATGAACCATCATGGCCACTGCCGAGCTTTCTGGGGCTTCTTCCCCTCCCCTGTCCTTCACTTCCTCAAGACGAAATGCACTTTTCTTTTAGAACTGCGTTCACATCCTGGTCTCAGACTACAAGTAGCAGCAAGAGAATTGCATCTTAGCCAAAAAAAAAAAAGAAAGAAAGAAAGAAAGCCAACTTCGACGAGCAGGCCTGTTTACTCTGCAAAATACAAAAGACCACATGGAATCTGAACTGAGACATTCCGAGGCCAAGAAACAAAAGAAAGAATTCTTCCTCGGCGGCTTCAGCTCTTGGAAACATGGTTTCCCCCGAGCTCAGCAAGTCTGGCTTCCCGAAACGCAACTCTGTAACCTTCAGCTGGCTTCCAGCGTTTAGGACCCTGCTAGGAAACGAACTAAACAAGCTGTATTAATAGCCACAGAGGCCACCAGGAATAAACCTGGAGACAGCGTCTGACAACAACTTTAGTTGGGGGGTGGCTGGAGCATCTCAGCAGGACACGGGCATAAATGGCAAGAGAACATGGCAGCATTCAGAAAAGCAGGAGATGGAAAGAGGTGGATCAGACAAGCAGGCTGGAAGGGGCACCAGCCGGACTAAAGAATGCAAAGAGCAGCAGAGCACTAGCTGAGGCAGAACAGAAAAAATACCATCACGTGGGATACCCAAGCCTAATAATAATGAATTATATTCATATAGTGCTTGTTTAGGCATTTAGGCTTCACAGAGAGAGTGGGGAGCCACTTCAAACGACACCAACCAGGATGATGCGACAGCAGCCATTCTTGTGTCAGTACACTCACCACTAATTAGGTGGCAAAGGGGCGACAGAGACACAATGCAGAAAATGAAATCTAAGCAAGTGAAAAGTATTTATATCATGACATTAAATCTTGTTTTCCTTATTGTAAGAATTATTGAGTAATAATTTACAATTATTTAGCACCAGTAACGGTGCACTGCACGAACACACTTGACTTGATCATATAGTTTTTATCCTCTTTCTTTCTCTGTACGTTTACCATTCGTTTGTCAGAGGTTGATGCGCTTGCTGTTTCCTGAGCAGCTCTTCTTTTCTCCACCCTAGCGGCCCACTTCTTCTCTTTTTCCATCAGCATCTTTTCCCGTTAAAACTGATTAAGTCAGTGTTTGTGTTGCAATTACTTAGTACGTTTTCCTTCATTTTTCACTTAAGCTGGCACTCAAGTCTTCAACCTGCCTCAAGAATGATTTAAGATATGAAGAGGTAGGGGAAGTGACGGTGAAGGTGGTAGGGAATGAGAAAGGCGCCCGTACGCATGTGCAGCACGGCCGTCCTGCTGCGCTCTGCCAAGAGTTGATTCTACAATAAAATAAAATAAAAATAAAAAGAGGAATAACCTTGGAGGTCAATCATCACCCTGAAAGCAGATAGTAGATGTCATGTAGTATATGTGCACCAAATTTCAGGTCATTTAGTTCAAACGTTTTGCGAGCGACAGGTGATTTAAAATCCTGGACAGACAAACAGCCACGGTAGCGTATTATATACAAAGATGCTTTAAGAAATCTTGCCAAGTAAATTTTGCTTACCCCACTGGCAGATTTTTTTGTTAAATAAAAGCAAAACAACTCCCATTTCAAGTTTTTGCTCATGCGTTTTTTTGCAGTGCAGTTACCTAATAAGGGACAGGGGGCCAGAATGACCAAGCCATAGCTTGGTTTTTAGCCAGGATATCGGGGTACACTCTGCTCTTTTCGATTGATGCCCAAGGATCTTTTATGACTACAGAGGGTCAGGGCCTCACTTTTACGTCTCATCTGACACATTTTTACAGTGCAGTGTCCCCATCAGTGCACCGGGGCACTAAGATTCACACATAGAGCTTACAGTAAATATGCCAGACCCCCCCAACTTGGTGTGGCCAACACCTCCTCTTCCACCAGCAACCCAAGCATATTCTACAGTACATCAGGGGTTCCCAGGTTCAGTCCTGGAATTAAACTGGTGGCTCCAGGCTTTCATTCCAACCAGCTTCACAAATCAGTGGGTCACTCGCATGTCTCATCAGCCTGCAATTGTTCTGCTGGCCCTTTCACGTTTCGTATTCTGCATTCAGAGAAGAGCTCTGGTTAGATTAGATGTGCTTTATTAATCCCAGAGAAGTAAGTGACTCATTTGCATACCACAGCAAAATAATAAAACACAAAAAAACGAAAAATAAGTACAGTGCAAGAGAGCACAATGAAAACTATGTAGTGCAATAAATATGCTAGAAATAATTAGCAAATTGAAGTTTGCACGATATTTGGCAAAGACAAACACATTTCTGAATTTCTTCAGATTGCATTGATTTAAAGCACTTAACTTTCTTGTACCACTTTCACTTCTGTGACGTTTCCTCCCTAATTGCATCCAAATAATTACTGACAATTAGTGATGGGCAGGGCAGACACGGGTGCAAATGACCCTGAAGCTTAAAGCAGAGCCACTACTTCAATGTTATGTTAGTAATAAAAGGCTTAATTAAGTAGTCCTCAAGTTCAGACTGCAGGTGTTCTTCACAACCACCACCCGCTCTCCTGCTTTTATTAAACACACTGTTATTTCTCACTTTCTACCTTTATTGGTCGCGCCAGAAATGACAAAATGGGTTTGCTACATTTTTTGGGGAACGCAGCAAGCATTTGTGTGTGTGTGAGCCATTACTAATTGTTCTTTTTCTTTGCTCCTTTAATATTTTTGCTATTAATTAGCTCACGAGGGAATTTTATACTCAACTAGCTGCTTCCCTTTAGTATTTAGTGTCATTTACACCTGTGTCTGTACTGCTCATTGCTAATTAACAGTATTTGAGTACGATTAAGGGAGTAAACTATGCAGGGAAAGGTGAATTAAAATGAATAAGGTAAAAGAAAGTTAACGTTTGAAGATAAGGAAAAATGACAATTTCTGAATTTTGTTTACATGTAAATATATTAGTACGTATTTCTGAAGGAAAAAATAAAGACGATACAAATGCTAATGAAATAATGAGATCATTAAGAAGTAAAACTAAACCATTCATTTGCAAAACTGGCTGAAATGAAAACCTGCTGCTATAGTGGCACCCCTAAGATTGAACTTGGGAACACCTGTCTTAGCTGGACTCCCATCCAAGTATTGGCCAGGCCCAAAACCGCTTACCTGCTCTGAATTCAGGTGCTATGATGGACCGTGCTGGCAGGGCGGCCAATCAGATAAGATGCCATGGAGTAAGTGGCACAAAGATGGCACTTTAGGAAGCTCACGGCTAAACAGTCAAAAACAGAAACATGCCGGCCAGCACCAGAGCCCCAGAAATCAAAAAATTCAACTGCTGCAATCTGACCCCAGAAATTAACCAAAGAGTACGAGGCCAAAACAGATGGTGCTGATGTCGTCTTTGAGCATCAAGGGGGGGGGGGGGGGGGGTTTAACAGAGCTTTTAGCAGGTCACATAAATCAATAAGGTGGCCATTTACTGTTCAATCCAGATGCGTTCTCACCCGGCACAAAGAAAAATAAAAAAAATCTTACATATTGCATCATTAAAAAACAAAATACAAAAAAAAATTGCATATTTCACATTGAATTAGGCATACATTTCCATAATGAAAGTTCTCATTGTGTAACCATTTAATTAACTGGCCGCTCCAGCCTGCTTGGTGTGATCCACCCAGCACGTAACTTACATCTTTACGTGAAGTGGATTCGTTTTGCTAACTGGCTCACTCTGAAAGACGCTACATACAAGACTGGCAGCGTGACCAACAGAGATGGAAGCCAAACAAGCACCACTGCCATTTGTGGAGAGTACTGCCTAGGGCAGGGGTCTCAAAATCCGGTCCTGGTGGGCCGCAGTGGCTGCAGGTTTTCATTCTAACCCTTTTCTTAATTGATGACCCGTTTTTGCTGCTAATTAACTCCTTTTCCGTTCATTTTAACTGACTTGTTTTTTTTATAGTTGTTCCCCTGAATTTCTTCATCGTTCCTCTGAATTGCTTCATTTCTTTCCTTAAACAGAAATGAAATGTGAAGTGAGCGAGCCAACAGAAGACCAACTAAGTCAGGGCCTCAAACTCCAGCCAATTTCACTCCAAGCAGTTGCTTAATTAGGTGCCATGTCTCGTCGTTAATTAAACTTGTTCTTTAATTCCATGGTTTGTTGCTGCTCTCATTGTTCAATAGCTGAAATTGTTTATTTTTTCTAAGAGGTCTGTTCAAATGTTTCGGGGACCTGAACAGATCAACATTCCTGAGACCTTCACCTTCCTCTATTTTCAGATATTGTGTGATAGACACAGTTTAACCCAGCCACAGGGGATGCACAAACCAGTGTGTTTCTTCGTGCCGGTCCCAAGCCCGGATCAATGGGGAGGGCTACATCAGGAAGGGCATCCGGTGTAAAATTTTGCCAAATCAATATGCGGACAACAATTTTGGATGATCCGCTGTGGCAACCCCCAAACAGGAGCAGCTAAAGAAGAAGTGTGATGGACACAGTTTGCTGTTCACGTTTTGGCTCATTTTGTATCTCGTAATTGTTTGGCAGCTAATTAAGGAAAAAGAAACAATTAAGGGGTCTGAGTCTTTAAGAGCAGGTCAATTAAAATTAATTCAAAAAGAAGTTAATTAGCAGTAAACACAGGTCACTAATTAAGAAAGGGGTTGGAATGAAAACCTGCAGCCACAGCAGCCCTCCAGGACCGGAGTTTGAAAACCGCGGCCTAGTGTGTGATCCACCACTTACACACCTACGTTTACATGTAAACTGGATTAGCTTTGCTAAGGAGGACACTACAACCTGGAGCTGCTCTTTTAGATATCCATCCATCCATTTTCTAACCCGCTGAATCCGAACACAGGGTCACGGTGGTCTGCTGGAGTCAATCCCAGCCAACACAGGGCACAAGGCAGGAACCAATCCTGGGCAAGGTGCCAACCCACTGCAGTCTTTCAGATATAAACCTGTGATATAACCTCAGCTGGTCAGACCTCATTGTACTCCAACCGACAAGCCGGTTATTGACAGCAGCAGCTCTGCAATATCCAAAGCCGATGTCTCATATGTGTGTTTAGGGGGGCAGTGGTTTGTTTTATTATACTTTTTTTTTTTTGAGCTTCTGTAAAGTGCATGCTCCACAACTTGACTTTGTAAAGTTTTACATTTTCTCTTGGATACAAATAAAGTATAATTGATCGATCTTATCTGAAATTACAAGATTGACAGCACAATCATGAGGGATGGAAGCTATACAAGCACCACTGGCATTTACGCAGACTAGGACTGTCACAATACCAGATAAGATACAAAGAAAAGTATTGAAATTTCATACCATATTCAACAACCAATACAGCATATAATACAAGTCAATAAAAAATTTACTTAAATAAATTGAAATTATATATGCATTAAAATCTTCACATTTACAAAATCAAACAGAAATTGCATTAATTAGATGCAGTACTAGGATGTTGTACCGTGTTAGCCATTATGGATGTAGTGAGAAGTCAAGCAAAATGACACCTTTGATTGGCTTACTAAAAATAATGCAACATGCAAGCTTTTGAGGCAACTCAGTCCCCTTCTTCAGGCAAGATGTAGGGGCCCGAGTTGCCTTGAAAGCTGGCATTTTGTAACCTTTGAAGTTAGCCAATCAAAGGTGTCATTTTGCTAGACTTCTCCCTACATTCATTAGATGCAAAAGCAAGTAGTGAGATCTTCTGGAAAAGGTTAAGAGCAGAGTTCTGTAAGCAATAAAAAGTAAAGAAGTTTAAATCCTGAAATGTTTTTTAAATTGAGGATGATAAACACGATAGATAGATAGATAGATAGATAGATAGATAGATAGATAGATAGATAGATAGATAGATAGATAGATAGATAGATAGAAAAGGCACTATATCATAGATAGATAGATAGATAGATAGATAGATAGATAGATAGATAGATAGATAGATAGATAGATGTGAAAGGCACTATATAATAGATAGATAGATAGATAGCTAGATATGAAAGGCACTGTATAATAGAGATAGATAGATAGATAGATAGATAGATAGATAGATAGATAGATAGATAGATAGATAGATAGATGTGAAAGGCACTATATAATAGATAGATAGATAGATAGATATAGATAGATAGATAGATGTGAAAGGCACTATATAATAGATAGATAGATAGATAGCTAGATATGAAAGGCACTGTATAATAGAGATAGATAGATAGATAGATAGATAGATAGATAGATAGATAGATAGATAGATAGATAGAAAAGGCACTATATCATAGATAGATAGATAGATAGATAGATAGATAGATAGAGATAGATAGATAGATAGATAGATAGATAGAAAAGGCACTATATCATAGATAGATAGATAGATAGATAGATAGATAGATAGATAGATAGATAGATAGATAGATAGTCAAAGGCACTATATGACAGACAGATAGATAGATAGATAGATAGATAGATAGATAGATAGATAGATAGATAGATAGATAGATAGATAGATAGAAAAGGCACTATATCATAGATAGATAGATAGATAGATAGATAGATAGATAGATAGATAGATAGATGTGAAAGGCACTATATAATAGATAGATAGATAGCTAGATATGAAAGGCACTGTATAATAGAGATAGATAGATAGATAGATAGATAGATAGATAGATAGATAGATAGATAGATAGATAGATAGATAGATAGAAA
Organism: Erpetoichthys calabaricus; assembly: GCF_900747795.2. Taxonomy (NCBI): domain Eukaryota; kingdom Metazoa; phylum Chordata; class Cladistia; order Polypteriformes; family Polypteridae; genus Erpetoichthys; species Erpetoichthys calabaricus. The sequence continues at coordinate 297,399,311 of NC_041396.2, read as the reverse complement.
AGGCACTATATCATAGATAGATAGATAGATAGATAGATAGATAGATAGATAGATAGATAGATAGATAGATGTGAAAGGCACTATATAATAGATAGATAGATAGATAGATAGATATAGATAGATAGATGTGAAAGGCACTATATAATAGATAGATAGATAGCTAGATATGAAAGGCACTGTATAATAGAGATAGATAGATAGATAGATAGATAGATAGATAGATAGATAGATAGATAGATAGATAGATAGATAGATAGAAAAGGCACTATATCATAGATAGATAGATAGATAGATAGATAGATAGATAGATAGATAGATAGAAAAGGCACTATATCATGATAGATAGATAGATAGATAGATAGATAGATAGATAGATAGATAGATAGATAGATAGATAGATAGATAGATAGTCAAAGGCACTATATGACAGACAGATAGATAGATAGATAGATAGATAGATAGATAGATAGATAGAAAAGGCACTATATCATAGATAGATAGATAGATAGATAGTCAAAGGCACTATATGACAGACAGATAGATAGATAGATAGATAGATAGATAGATAGATAGATAGATAGATAGATAGAAAAGGCACTATATCATAGATAGATAGATAGATAGATAGATAGATAGATAGATAGATAGATAGATAGATACTTTATTAATCCCAAGGGGAAATTCACATACTCCAGCAGCAGCAAACTGATAAAAGACAATAAAAAGTAGTAAGAAGTGTCCAGGGAATGAGTCCACAGGTAGGAGTGATCAGTGACATAGATAAAATAGATAAAAAGGTAGAAAGATAAAGTCACACACGCTGGAATACAGGTACTCATTAAATGTGAAATGAATAAGCATTGCAATCTTTGGTAAACAGTATACAGAACTGGGGTGTTGTACTGTGTTAGCCAATAGGGATGCAATGAGAAGTCAAGCAAAATGACACTTTTGATTGGCTAACTGCAAAGATTACAATATGCCAGCTTTTGAGGCAACTCAGGCCCCTTCTTCAGGTAAGATGTAGGGTTAGGGTTAGGTCAATATTGATTACATCTTGCCTGAAGAAGGGGCCTCAAAAGCTTCTATATTGTAATCTTTGCAGTTAGCCAATCAAAGGTGTCATTTCGCTTGACTTCTCATTGTAAACAACATACATAAAAATATTAACACAAACATTAAACATGTTTGTTTAGAAAAGACCAGCTCACGTAACACACAAAAACTGACAACTGAGACGCCTAAAGGCTTTGTGTAGTGCACACTGCATTTTTCAATCGTGTCTTTTTAACATTTTTTTGCACGGTGAGGCCACGGCGTGCTTTTTGTTGGACAGAAAAACAAGCCTCTGCATACAAAACACACACACTCTAAAACTGTGAAGTTTCAGAGCACACGGAAGAGTAGCGCCACTGCTTGTGCAATTGAAAACTGAAAAAATTATAGGGCTTACATGATATAGTCATTGTGATGAACTGTCATGCAATAAAATAAAAAAGTAATGCACTCCAGCAGCACACTTCATGGTGAAGGTTTTAAAAATAAGGTTTTAAAAATCATGGGAGCCCTAAATGAATAGTGCAGAATAAAACTGGCCTGGAAAGAAAAATATTGGCAGACCCCTGTCTTGATGCATAAAATGTTAAAATGACTACAAAAAAAACTTCAAACGCAACACTTTACAGGTTTATACTTATTAATGTTTCCATAATTTAAAAATAAGAGACTTCTCGAAATTCTCTGTATTAACTGTCATTTCAGTCTTCTACGTCTCTGGCTAAATTGGTTGCATTAGCATCCCTTTAAGTTGGTATTGTGTGGTGACAAATCTCGCATACAAACCTGCACATACTTTGTGGTTTTCTGTCCCCACATGGTGCAAAGCTGAAGTATTTCCCCGACACCACTCTGTCTGACATCTCTGACAATTAAGGGTGCCGGATGGGTGCTCCAAATGCCGCCTGTGAGTGAGTGAGTGAGTGAGTGAGAATGGGGCTGCAACTCAACCCATGGCAAACCAGAAGTGGATTAGCAATGTAGGCTGTAGAATCGATACCATGAAAAATGAGTCGTTTTAAGATGTTAAAATCAATACTTCTGACAAATCTAATAGAGAGTACTGTATCGGGTGTGATCCACCTTATGCATAACTACACCCATAAGCAAACTGGATTAGTTTTGCTAATGTGCCTACTCTGAAAGGCGCTATACACCAGACTGACAGCATGGCCAAGAGAAACGGAAGCCAAACAAGCACCACTGGCGTTTATGGAGAGTACTGTATAGTGCAGGTTTTCATTCCAACCTAGTTTCTTAATGAGAAGTCAATTATTCCTGACGATGCAAATATTGCTTTATTAAACTAAATGGTGTATGATGAATCCACACAGGTGGAAATGGAAACATACAAGATGGAGAACTTCTGGCTCCTTTGTTATTTGCATCCTCTTGCTAACAAGGAGCCATTAAAAACCATGAATGTAGCTGTTTAAGAATGAAACAATAACCATCTTATCAAGCGAGACCACTAAAATGAAGCTTCAAAATGTCACTTGAGCAATATGTGTTTCATCAGCAATAATTGACTTCTCAATTAAGAAACTGGGCTGGAAGAAAAACCTGCAGCCACTGTGGCCCACCAGGATGGACATTGTCCACCCCGGTATAGTGTGTGTTCCAGCCTATACATACTAGCAAATACATGTAAAGTGAATTATTTGGTACTTTTCTATTATAGTGATGCAAACTGGTGGGGCCACTGCCCCCAGTGTCTTAAATTATTAGATTGGCCTACCCCAACCACAAATACTAACCTTAAAGTTAGTTGGAGTGGAGCACAGTTACCTATAGGTCCCTAATGTTAATGTCCCCTTTGGGTGTGTCACAATAAAGGAAAGTACCAATTATTTTTGCTAATGCGTTTTACTCTGTAAGGTGCTCTAAAAAAGACTGACAACATGGTCAAGAGAGGTGGAAGTCACACTAGCAATGGCATATATCGAGAATACTGTACAGGATGTGATCCACCCTATTCGTCCTTGCACTTGTATATAACCTGGATTAGTTTTGCTAAGAACTTACTCTGAAAGGCACGATTAACAAGGCTGACCACATCATCAAGAGACATGGAATCCAAACAATGACAGCTGGCATTTATGTATTATACTGTATGCGGTACGACCCACCCTATACATGCTTGCACTTCCACGTTTTAGTAATGTGCTCACTCTGAAAGGCATTATGCACAAGTCTGACAAACTGACCATGACAGATGGAGGCACAACGTGCACAAATGACAATTATGGAGAATATTTCTTAGTGTAAACCTCAACCACTGCTATTATTATTAGAGGAAGTCCATACTCGCCCCAACGAAATGCCACCCTGCACTCCCGACCAGCCGCTATGAAGTTCAGAAGTTCAAGCACCTCATTCTGTGCCCTAGTGTGTCAGGTGTGTGTGTGTCAAACTGCCAACATCTGGAACTAAAAATCAGTCAACCTTGACCATGAATTGCCCCTAAATTTAAATTCATTGCTTCTTAATAACGGCTAACAGATGGTAACCTCCCCGGATTACATCTTATATGCGCCACATCAAAACAGAAGTGACCTCACAAACACATTAAGTATGTCAAGTGATTGAAATTGCAACCAACACAACAGAACGGTTAAAACTGGAACTATTCAAAATTGAATATTTTAGTGCTGTTCTGGCTTCAAAATATTGTCTACTTCTTTCTTTCTCGTAATGCTAAATATGACTTGTTACCTTTTTGTTGTTTTTGAGCCTCTGTAATAAAAATTTCAAGGCGTGACCTCTTCCCGCAATAACCCACCTTCTGAATTCACTGATTGGCCTAACGCCGCGTCATTACAACGCGCTCGACCATCCTATTGGACCGCTCTCTGTCAATTCACCTGTTTGAGAATGCTGATTAGCTAATCAGCCCGCCCCTCAATAAATGGAAAATCAACTCCACCCTCCTTCTCCACCTCCCCCCTCTTCCCAGCAGGCATACAGACTCCGCCAAACAGGCCCCGCATATGCACGATGTGGGGCAAGCAACTCCGCTCAAACTCGACAAACACCTCGAGGGTGCCCGCGACGAGCGCTGGAAAGTACTCCAAACTTGAGCTCGTCAGCCAAAAGACTGTAAGAAAAGTTAGGACGAGCACAAGATAGGACACGAAGGGGACCTAACAGCAGCGGTCGCGCAAAGAAAACATAGCAAACAAGAAGCTCGTTTCTCAGCGGACTGCGTACACGAACGGCGCTCCTCGGCTGCCCCGGCCACCTCTCCTCGTCGACGCCCTTTGCCTTGGCGAGCGGCTGATTAACGGAATGTTTACAAACTCACCCCGCGAGCCGCTCAGCTCCCTCTGCCCTGGAATCCAACTCGCTGCGGAGCGATCTCGCGAGAGCGGCTCGGGGCGAGACCTGGGGGCGGGGCCAAAAAGGGCGGGGAGTCTCCGGCGGCGTCGTCAGGACCCGCGCTGAGGCTGCCCTCTCAGGCGCCTGAAATCGTCATGCGTTTTGTAACGGTACGGTGTGATGATTTGCACATTTATGGCACGTTTAAAGAAAGCACCAGGTAGGAATGTAATCTAAATCTGATAGTTTCTGCATTCGCAGACTGAATAATTAAAAGGGTTCAGGGACTAACACTAAGGCTCTTGAAACAGGGACTCTATGGACTCTCCAGGCTCTGCTGTTTTACCTCCCAACACAGCAAAGGAACCCATCTGAGGTGAATGAGTGCTTCTGGACTCGCAGAATGTGTTGTGATTAGCCTGGCACCTCCTGTGTCCGCTGCTGATCTAAAGAGTTTTCCTTCCATGATTCTGAACTGAATAAATGGATAGACACTGAGTGGCGTGGACACGTTCATACCTTAAAAAGGTCAAACGAATCAGATTGAGGTTGAAAGAAAATCATAATTATGAAGAGTACCAAACAAACATTGGCATAGTGGTTAGGGCGTTGGACTTTAAAATCCTGAAGTTGGAGTTTTAAATCCCACTACTGACCTTGAGCGAGTCACTTCACCTGCCTAAGCTCTAACGGGAAAAACGGAAAGAAATGGAACCAACTGTATGTCTCCGATGTAGTAGGGTACCATGGATAAAGGTGTCGGCCTAATAATAATTTAGTGGCTTTCCTACTGGTATAGTGCCTTCATATACATCTCTAGAGTGCTTTTCATTTCAATCTATATGGTGCCTTTAATATCTATCTTACTATTAAATAGTAATTATATATCTATTATATAGTGCCTTTCATATCTATCTATTATATAGTGACTTTCATATCTATCTATTATATAGTGCCTTTCATATCTATTATATAGTGCTTTTCAAATCTATTATATAGTGACTTTCACATCTATCTATCTATCGAGTGCCTTTCACATTTATCTATTGCATAGTGAGTTTCTTAACTGTTTAGGGCCTTGCACGTCTGTATTCTCTATATAGTGTCTTTCATAGCCATTCTTCTATCTATTAACCATGTCAGGCAGTGTGGCATAGTGGTTACAACTTTGGATTGAAAAATCCTGAGGTTGTGGGTTCCAATCCTCACAGTGTGACCCTGAGCAAGTGACTTCACCAGCCTGTATTCCAGCTGGAAAGTAGTAAGGTGTCGGCCTAATAATAATTTAGTGGCTTTCCTATCTAGCTACCTACTGGTATAGTGCCTTCATATACATCTCTAGAGTGCTTTTCATTTCAATCTATATAGTGCCTTTCATATCTATCTTACTATTATATAGTAATTATTTATCTATTATATAGTGCCTTTCACATCTATTATATAGTGCCTTTCACATCTATTATATAGTGCCTTTCATATCTATTATATAGTGACTTTGGCATCTATTATATAGTGCCTTTCAAATCTATTATATAGTGACTTTCACATCTATCTATCTATCGAGTTACTTTCACATTTATCTATTGCATAGTGAGCTTCTTAACTGTTTAGGGCCTTGCACGTCTGTATTCTCTATATAGTGTCTTTCATAGCCATTCTTCTATCTATTAACCGTGGCAGGCAGTGTGGCATAGTGGTTACAACTTTGGATTGAAAAATCCTGAGGTTGTGGGTTCAAATCCTCACAGTGTGACCCTGAGCAAGTGACTTCACCAGCCTGTATTCCAGCTGGAAAGTAGTAAGGTGTCAGCCTAATAATAATTTAGTGCCTTTTATATCTGTCTGCCTACCTTTATAGTGCCTTTCACATCTATGAACTCTATAGTGCCTTTCTTGTGTGTGTGTGAATATAGAGATATAGATATATATATAATAATAATAATAATTCATTACATTTATATAGTGTGAGCTGCAAAGCTAATCGTACCCCCAAAAGATACAGACGCCCCTGGGAAAACCCCTAGGAAACAGACAGGCTACCTTCACATTTCTCCTTTCCCTTCTGGCCAGCTCTGTCGCGTAATCTGCCTCTCGCGCGGTGCTCTGCCTTCTCAAAAAGCCTTTACGGGCTTCTCTCAGTTTGTTAAACTGATTGCTTGCATCTCCTTATCATTCTCTCCTCCTGGGGAAACTGGCATCTCTGACTTGTCATGGAGGAGCACGTTTAAACTTTTGAAAAGAGACAAATGTTTGTTTGCAGTGTTTTGAATAAAGTTCCTTTCTTTTCTACAACCTCCGGTGTCTCTGTGACCCAAGCGTGACAAGTCAGAGATGACAGGCTGGCATCTCACCCCACTCCTGGTACCACTTGTCACGCTTGGGTCACAGATTTGCACAGAGACACAGGAGGAGAGAATGATAAGGAGATGCAAGCAATCAGTTTAACAAACTGAGAGAAGCCCGTAAAGGCTTTTTGAGAAGGCAGAGCACCGCGCGAGAGGCAGATTACGCGACAGAGCTGGCCAGAAGGGAAAGGAGAAATGTGAAGGTAGCCTGTCTATGTTTCCTAGGGGTTTTCCCAGGGGCGTCTGTATCTTTTGGGGGTACGATTAGCTTCGCAGCTCACGATATACAATTATTAATGTGCTATATAGCGCCTTTTCTAATCTGTCTACTGCATAGTGCTCTTCATATCTATCTATTTATATGGTTACGTTTGTTTCTGTCTACTGTCTAGTGCCTTTTAGATCTGTCAACTTTCTAGTGGATTCCATCCATCCATTTTCCAACCCGCTGAATCCGAACACAGGGTCACGGGGGTCTGCTGGAGCCAATCCCAGCCAACACAGGGCACAAGGCAGGGAACCAATCCTGGGCAGGGTGCCAACCCACCACAAGACAAACACACGCACACCCACGGGCCAATTTAGAATCACCAATCCACCTAACCTGCATGTCTTTGGACTGTGGGAGGAAACTGGAGCGCCCGGAGGAAACCCACGCAGACACGGGGAGAACATGCAAACTCCACGCAGGGAGGAACCGGGAAGCGAACCCTGGTTTCTAGTGGATTTCACATCTCTATTCTGTATAGTGCCTTTCATATCGATCAACTGAGGCAGGCAGTGTGGTGCAGTGGTTAAGGCTTTGGATGTTCAACCCTGAAGTTGTGGGTTCAAATCCCGCTATTGACACTGCAGTGTGACCCTGAGCAGATCACTTCACCTGCCTGTGCTCCAATTCAAAACAAAAAAGTTATATCTCAAATGTAAAAGATGTCATTCCAAATAAGTCCTAATACAATTCCTTTCTTTAATTAACATCATCTCCTGGTGGTCTCATTTATAAAATTTTCCATGGATTTGAGTGGTAAAATGGGTACGGCAAACAACATGCATATACCACAAAGAAGTGTTGATTTTTAAAACGTGGCATACTTTGAATTTCCCCATGCGATTAGTAGCCGGGTGTTGTACCGTGTTAGCCATTATGGATGTAGTGAGAAGTCAGAAGCAGAATGTCTCCTTTTATTGGCTAAAATAGAAAGATTACAATATGCAAGCTTTCGAGGCAACTCAGGCCCCTTCTTTAGGCAAGAGATGTAATGTTTATCTAAGCTAATGTAATATGCACTTTTGCACATACTGTACTTTTATACATCAAAATCATCTTATAAATTTGCTTCGAGTCCCCAACTTGAAATACCCACATATACACTGTGTGTGTGTGTGTGTGTGTGTGTGTGTGTGTGTGTATCCCAAACAATACAATAAGAGTGCAATTGGGGCTCATCAGTGTACGCATCTCTGGTTCTGCTTACAGGACTCAAACGTCAGATGTTAGCACATGAGGCGACGCCTCTGACGTTGTGCCACAGCGGATGTTTGCCAACTGGCTGACCGACCCCACGTGTTACCTGGCAGGTAACCATCCAAATAATCAGATTGTGCTTCAGACCTATGCATATAACACTCCGATCTTCACCCTGTCAAGTAAGAGTGCCAGCCACAGTGGTGCAATATCAGAGGCTGTGCCTCAGGCACTAATGTCTCAGGTTCGATCCTCATAAGGGGAAGCAAAGGTGTGTATACCTGATGAGCACCAGTTAGGGCGAAACACACGTTGTGCACCCTTTGCATTATTTGGCAGATACTGTATCACATATCTATGATGTGCTTCTCACAGCTGAGAGGGCGTGGAGGATGTTTGTCGAATGGCCAACCAACCACAAGCATTACCTGGTGGGCAACAATCCAAATAATCAGACTGCGATTGAGACCTATGCGTGTAACACTCTGATCCTTCACCCTGTCAAGTGAGCGAGCCAGCCGCCATGGCGCAATGTCAGAGGCTTCACCTCAGAGTTCGATCCTCGTAAGGGGATACAAAAGTGTGTACACCTGATATAAGGGAGAAACTTGTGTCGTGTACTCTTTGTAAGATTTGGCAGGTACTGTATGACATATCTATGATGTGCTTCTCACAATGGAGCGGACGTGCCGGATTCAGACCTAAGAATGTATATACACAATATATACAGTGGTGTGAAAAACTATTTGCCCCCTTCCTGATTTCTTATTCTTTTGCATGTTTGTCACACAAAATGTTTCTGATCATCAAACACATTTAACCATTAGTCAAATATAACACAAGTAAACACAAAATGCAGTTTTTAAATGATGGTTTTTATTATTTAGGGAGAAAAAAAATCCAAACCTACATGGCCCTGTGTGAAAAAGTAATTGCCCCCTTGTTAAAAAATAACCTAACTGTGGTGTATCACACCTGAGTTCAATTTCCGTAGCCACCCCCAGGCCTGATTACTGCCACACCTGTTTCAATCAAGAAATCACTTAAATAGGAGCTGCCTGACACAAAGAAGTAGACCAAAAGCACCTCAAAAGCTAGACATCATGCCAAGATCCAAAGAAATTCAGGAACAAATGAGAACAGAAGTAATTGAGATCTATCAGTCTGGTAAAGGTTATAAAGCCATTTCTAAAGCTTTGGGACTCCAGCGAACCACAGTGAGAGCCATTATCCACAAATGGCAAAAACATGGAACAGTGGTGAACCTTCCCAGGAGTGGCTGGCCGACCAAAATTACCCCAAGAGCGCAGAGACGGCTCATCCGAGAGGTCACAAAAGACCCCAGGACAACGTCTAAAGAACTGCAGGCCTCACTTGCCTCAATTAAGGTCAGTGTTCACGACTCCACCATAAGAAAGAGACTGGGCAAAAACGGCCTGCATGGCAGATTTCCAAGACGCAAACCACTGTTAAGCAAAAAGAACATTAGGGCTCGTCTCAATTTTGCTAAGAAACATCTCAATGATTGCCAAGACTTTTGGGAAAATACCTTGTGGACTGATGAGTCAAAAGTTGAACTTTTTGGAAGGCAAATGTCCCGTTACATCTGGCGTAAAAGGAACACAGCATTTCAGAAAAAGAACATCATACCAACAGTAAAATATGGTGGTGGTAGTGTGATGGTCTGGGGTTGTTTTGCTGCTTCAGGACCTGGAAGGCTTGCTGTGATAGATGGAACCATGAATTCTACTGTCTACCAAAAAAATCCTGAAGGAGAATGTCCGGCCATCTGTTCGTCAACTCAAGCTGAAGCGATCTTGGGTGCTGCAACAGGACAATGACCCAAAACACACCAGCAAATCCACCTCTGAATGGCTGAAGAAAAACAAAATGAAGACTTTGGAGTGGCCTAGTCAAAGTCCTGACCTGAATCCAATTGAGATGCTATGGCATGACCTTAAAAAGGCGGTTCATGCTAGAAAACCCTCAAATAAAGCTGAATTACAACAATTTTGCAAAGATGAGTGGGCCAAAATTCCTCCAGAGCGCTGTAAAAGACTCATTGCAAGTTATCGCAAACGCTTGATTGCAGTTATTGCTGCTAAGGGTGGCCCAACCAGTTATTAGGTTCAGGGGGCAATTACTTTTTCACACAGGGCCATGTAGGTTTGGATTTTTTTTTCTCCCTACATAATAAAAACCACCATTTACAAACTGCATTTTGTGTTTACTTGTGTTATATTTGACTAATGGTTAAATGTGTTTGATGATCAGAAACATTTTGTGTGACAAACATGCAAAAGAATAAGAAATCAGGAAGGGGGCAAACAGTTTTTCACACCACTGTATATATACACACACACACACTGCTCAAAAAATGAAAGGAGCACTTTGTTAATCCGAGTACAGCATCACGTCAATGACACTTGTGGGCTGTTGATGTGGTCAGTGAAGTAGCAGAGGGGCTTGTTCATCAGGTTCAGCAGCTTTGGTGCACTAGAGGGGCCACAATGAGACGACCCCCCAAAACTGGAATGAATGGTTTAACAGGTGGAGGGAGGCCACTGACATTTTCCCCTCCTCATCTGTTTTGTCACTCGTTTTGCATGGTATCCGTCAATAAGGGCGCGCACATAAAGGCGACCTTCAAAAGGGCGACCTCAATTGGGCGCAGCGAATAAAGGCAACAAAATTATTACAGAAAATTTATTAGATAAAGGCAATGTGAAAGCAAGAATATTAAAACATCCAATTAATTAATGCATGAACTTCTAACGAACTATTTCTAAAGCTCGTTTTCAAAATTACAGAAAATTAGATTAAGGCAATGACTGAATGTATAAAAAGGTGAAAGCAAGTTACACTTGAAGCTGTAGATTATGTGCAGTGCCACGTAGATATTCGAGATGCGGTCTATTAGCATAATCAAGGACAATTAATTTAATTTATTCGGCGCTCAATTGAGGTCGCCCTTTTGAAGGTCGCCTTTTTGTGCGCGCCCTTATTGAATAGTGCATTTGTCTACAGTCAGTGTCACTACTGGTAGCATGAGGCCACACCTGGACCCTACAGAGCTGGCACAGGTGGTCCAACTTCTCCAGGATGGCAGGCACATCAATACGTGGCATTGCCAGAAGGTTTGCTGTGTCTCTCAGCACAGTGTCAAAGGGCATGGAGGAGAGTCCAGGAGACAGGCAGTTACTCCAGGAGAGCTGGACAGGGCCCCTCGTAGAAGGTCCTTAACCCATCAGCAGGACCCACCGGTATCTGCTCCTTTGGGCAAAGAGGAACAGGATGAGCACTGGCAGAGCCTACAAAATGACCTCCAGCAGGCAGGCAGGCCACTGGTGTGAATGTCTCTGAGCAAACAATCATAAACGGACTTCATGAGGGTGGCCTGAGGGTGCAACATCTTCAAGTGCGCACTGTGGAGCTCGATTGGCATTGGCCACAGTAGCGGGCGCCCTATGCTTTTCACAGATGAGAGCAGGTTCACCCTGAGCACATGTGACAGACGTGAAAGGGTCTGGAGAAGCCGTGGAGAACGTTATGCTGCCTGTGACATCATTCAGCATGACTGGTTTGGTGGTCTGGGGAGGGGGAGGCATATCCATGGAGGGACACACAGACCTCTACAGGCTAGACAACGGCACCACTGGACTGCCATTAGGTATCAGGATGAAATCTTTGGACCAACTGTCAGACCCTATCCACTGGTTCCTCCTGGTGCACGACAATGCCCAGCTTCATGTGGCGGGAGGATGAAGGAATTGGTCCCCAACCCAAACCCCCCATTCACTCGCATGACCTCAATCCAATAGAACACCTCTGGGTGGGACATTATGTTTGCCTGTCCAGGAGCTCAGTGATGCCCTGGTCCAGATCTGGGAGGAGATCCTCCAGGACACCAACCGTCGTCTCATTAGGACATTGATGGGGGGGGGGGGGTTAATACAAACTCCTGAGTACGCTTTGGAGTTGCTGCAATGACATTTTGGCCAAATGAACTCACCTGCCTGCCTGCCGCATCATTTTTTCCTTTTGATTTTCGGGGTCTCTTTGAGTTCAGCCCCCTGTAGGTTCATCATTTTCATTTCCATCCTTTTGTTCCTCACACATCACCATATCAGTCCAGAGCAGTAGAGATGGCCAGCATTGACATCTGATGTGTTTTCAAAGTGTTCCTTTAATTTTTATGAGCAGATTTATGCCTATGAGGTCTGCCATTGACCACATCCTGGCCCTGAGATTTCTCATGGAGTGCAAATACGAATATTGGCCAAATTTCTTTCCAGCCTTTTGTCGATTTTTGTAAAGCATTCATCTATGTGGGACATCCTGCAACTTTGCTGGATCCCCCCCAAAGATGCTGGATATCATGGCCGGCCGGTCCACTGGTACTGTGAGTGCTGTGCAGAATGGAGGCAGGACCTCTGCGTTTTTCCCAGTTGATTCTGGGGTCCGTCAGGGGTCTGTTTTTGCTCCTACTCTGTTCAATGTTTGCATGGACTGGGTGTTGGGGTCCAGCAGCTGGGGGGCATCTGTTAGTGAAGAGAGATTCACTTGACTTTGCTGACGATTCTGTGATCTTCACGGAGTCCATGAAGGCTCTGATTGGGGGTCTCGAGAGGCTGAGTGAGGGGTCTGAATGTCTGGGCTTGTGAGGGTCCTGATAAAAACCAACATCCAGGCCTTTAATGACTTCTTGGGCACATCAGTGTGTCTGTCTGTGGAGAGAGTGTCGACCTCGTTACCTCAGCAGTGACATTCAGGTCTCTGGTGACTCTTCCTATGAAGTCAGTAGACAGATTGGGAGAGCATGGGGGGGTCATGAGGTTGCTGTAAAGGACTGTGTGGAGCTCCCGATATCTACAAAAGGACGAAGGTCCAAGTCTTTAGAGTCCTGGTGCTCCCTGTCTGTGAGACATGGACGCTCTCCAGTGACCTGAGATGAAGACTGGACTCCTTCACGTGTGTCTCTTCAGAGAATCCTTGGGTCCCGCTGGTTTGACTTTGTGTTGCTCATGGAGTCCCGAATGAGGCACATGACCTGCATTGTGTGGGAGCGTCAGTTACGTCACTACGGCCATGTGGTGCGATTACCCGAGGGGGATCCAGCTTATTGGTGAGGACCTGAACGGCTGGACGCCCACATAACACCTGGCTGTGGCAGATAGAGGGTCATTTCTGGAAGGGTGGGACTGGACCGCCTGACTGCCTGGGGGGGTTGCCAACTGGGATCCCGAGCTGTTTTGTCATGTGGTGGGTGCAGCAACGCCCTGACCTGACTTGAATTATGGATACATTATAATGGATGGCACACATGGACTGGCACCCTGGCCGGGAGGGCAGTGCAGTTAAAGGTCCAGGGGAAAATGAGCACTCCTGAATATTTCCTTCTCCAGTGTGGTAGATGCCAGCATCCCCAGGTTGGAATTCCCACACTGACACCTGCAGTGCATGCTGGGACCTGTAGTGTTCTGTGGGGGCCGCTGGAGGGAGACTTCTGGGACTTCTGTTTGACCTGGAAGTTCTTCAATAAAAGAAGCAGGCTTATCGTGGTGGAGGGGTTTGCGTGTCCCAATGATCCTAGGAGCTCTGTTGTCCGAGGCTTTATACCCCTGGTAGGGCCACCCAAGGCAAACTGGTCCTAGGTGAGGGATGAGACAAAGAGCGGTTAAACAAACCTCCTATGAAGAAAAACCATTTTGGACGGCGTTTTCCCTCACCCGGACACGGGTCACCGGGGCCCCACTCTGGAGCCAGGCCTGGAGGTGGGGCTCGATGGCGAGCGCCTGGTGGCCGGGCCTGCACCCATGGGGCTCGGCCGGGCACAGCCCGAAGAGGCAACGTGGGTCCCCCTTCCCATGGGCTCACCACCTATGGGAGGGGCCAAGGAGGTCGGGTGCAGTGTGAGTTGGGTGGTGGCCGAAGGCGGGGACCTTGGCGGTCCGATCCTCGGCTACAGAAGCTGGCTCTTGGGACTTGGAATGTCACCTCTCTGAAGGGGAAGGAGCCTGAGCTAGTGTGCGAGGTTGAGAAGTTCCGGCTAGATATAGTCGGGCTCACCTCAACGCACAGCTTGGACTCTGGAACCAATCTCCTTGAGAGGGGCTGGACTCTGTACCACTCTGGAGTTGCCCCCGGTGAGAGGTGCTGAGCGGGTGTGGGTATACTTATTGCCCCCCAACTTGGAGCCTGTACATTGGGGTTTACCCCGGTGGACGAGAGGGTAGCCTCCCTTCGCCTTCGGGTGGGGGGACGGGTCCTAACTGTTGTTTGTGCGTATGCACCGTACAGCAGTTC